>NW_007738057.1:0-16055 GCF_000696425.1 Galeopterus variegatus
GCGCTGTCTCCTGGCGCGGCCGCTCAGACCCGTCACCATCTTAGAATCTAAAGAGCACTTTTTCTATAAAATACTTTTTCTACTAAAAATTTATACTGGGACTCATAGATGAGTATTCTTAACCATGGTAACTGTCTGTTTTGACAATTTATTTGTCAAAGGATAATTCTTAAAAAGATAAGGCCATGATTCTTAGGCAAATATAAAAAGAACACATGTCAGATTTTATTTAACCTATTAATTAATAAAGTAGTTAATAAGATGTTATTACCATCTCAAAGAGCATCTGAAAAGGATATATACAGAAAATTTACCAAAATACCTATTAGGATAGGAATGACATGTTAGATATAAAACTTGTTGATATAAAATGTGGTACAAAATTTTGAGTTATCCGTTTCACTGGACAGAAGTTGCATCAGTATCTAACAAAAATCGACAAATAACTTTAGGAAGTATGGAGCATTTTCTCTATAGCAAACAATGAGATAAACTAATTATATTCCTCTATATAATGCTTAAGTGACCCTTGCCTTCAAATAGTGTTGAGAGAATGTGATATCATCATTTTTATCTTATTTCTGAGTTTGATAATTCTTTTGACAGTCTCCCCTCACCAAAGATTGTTCTCGTTAGGAAAAAAAGAGGATTAAAGTCTCATTAGATTTGGATTACTTCCACAGGGTGCATAAGGCAGGTTCATTAATTGTGTAGGGCTCCGTAAGTTTGTCGGCAAATCTTAACCATTCAGTATTAAGCAACTACCAAGGCCACACAATTAACTTTTATCCACGACCTTTCATAAGACATCTTGATTTGAACATGAAAGGACATATATGACATGTTATTTCACCCGTAGCACTCACAAAGTTGAGTGTATTGAGTGTATTCCCTTTATCTAGAACTCTCCCCAAATTTCCACCAGCCAGAAAACAATTTTCTTTATACTTGTGAGACTGGGGCTCAATAAGCCAAGTCAATTTTATAAGGGGACATTGTAGGCATTAGCTTCATAAATATTTCTTAACAGTGACCTTATGATGCCTGGTTAAATGAGAATTATTTTCAAATATTAACATTCCAGGTGTGCGTTGATATAACTGGATTGATGTGTTCAATTATATTCAGGTAAACAAAAAGGAACAGATTCTTATTAAATAACATAAATAACTATTGCCATAAAAAGTAAAGAAATGCAGTAAAAGTATTTTTTTACTCAATTCTGAAAGAGGGCACAAAAACCAGATATCATTTTGAAATGTTTAATTCTATCCACAGAAGTATAATATGCTAAATTGAGGGTTAGATATAGTGTAAAAAATAGAACTTTTCCCATATTCATTAAAAACATATTTTAAATAATGCCTTCCCTATTCCAAATAAGTAACTACAATTAGTTTTCTCCTCAGTTCATCCAGTCCTAGTAATTCTTCCTCTGCTTTATGTGTGTGAAGCGTTCTTCTTTCATGAAGTATATTTACTTCTGAACTAAAAAGAGTCTTGGAAATTCTGTCTCGATCTACTGGTACAGTCTGAAAACTCTCAAAGGAATTATAGCTCGGTAGATTAAATCAAGGGTCTATTCTTTGGAGAATGAAAGTTCAGAGTATCTAATGGGGTTCTTCCCAGAAGCCTTCAGCAAGCATAAAGAGGCAGAAATCTGCTTAATAATGAAATTGATTAATTTATTAGAATAGCCAATAATATCAGAATGGAGGAGGGCAACATTATCTCTTGGGATACCACACGTTGCTATTTCATAAGGATTTCATCAGCGTTTTCCTGAGAGCAAGAACATATTATGAACAGGGAAGGCATTGACAAATCTCCAGTGCCTTCACATAAGGGGTACAATTTCTGAAATATTTATGTTAATAATACGTTGCACATACAAACTTAACTTATGGAAGACTGTGTATTTCTTCTGGTTTGATCATTCTTCTCATGTAGCTCTTACAACATTTATGAGCTAATTAACAAGTATAAGAGGGCTTCAAAAAGTTCATGGAAAAAAGGAATTAAAAGATAAAAAATATAAATGTTACATCTCAATATAAGTTCTATCAGTTCAAGACACGTTGGTAAGCAGTGGTACCTAGCCATTTATCCCTAAAGAACTGAGGGTCCTGGAAATTTAACCACATCTTTTTTTTTTTTTTTTTTTTTTTTTTTTTTATCGCAACCCTCAGTGTCACCCCCGTACCGGACCGGGACCGGCAACGGGATCGCAACCCTCGGTGTTGCTCCCGCGCCTCGCTCAGCCAGTGAGCGGGAACCGGTCTGTATGTGGGATCCGAACCCTCAGCGGGAGCGCCGCCGCACTTCCCAAGCGGCGCACTATCCAGTGCACCACCGGGCCGGCCCCGAAATTTAACCACATCAATGCAGTTTTTTGGCTTGTTTGGTTGATTTACATTATTAGCTGAAGAAAAATGGGTGCCCTTTACAGACTTTTTAAGATTAGCAAACAAGAAAAAGTGAGAAGGAGCCAAATCATGATATTTGAAGAACTGCACATATTTAATATGTACGATTTGATGAGTTTGGACATATGCAAATATCCATGAGACCCCCACCACAATAAAGCTCGCAGACATAGCCAACACCTCCCCAAGTCTTCTTGTGTCTCTTTGTTCTGTTTTTGTTTTACAAAAATGCAAAATCATTGCCAAAACCAATATCAAGAAGCTTTTCCCCTATGTTTTCTTCTAGGGGCTCTATACTTTCAGGTCTTAGGTTTAATTCTTTAATCCAAGGCTGGTTGGTTACCTCAGTTGGCTGTGGTATTATAACACCAAGTTCAAAGGTCAGTATGACCCCCATACTGGTCAGCCACCAAAGGAAAAAAACAAAAGAAAACATATTGTTAACTATAGGCATCATCTTGTACAGTAGATCTCTAGCATTTATTCATAACTGAAACTTTATACCCATTGCACAACAACTCCCCGTTTACCCCCCACAGGCCCTGGCAACCACTATCGTATTCTGTGTTTCTAAGAGTTTGACTATTATAGATACATCATGTGAGTATTTGTTCTCCTGTGACTGACTGATTTCACTAAGCTTAATGTATTTAAGTTTTATCCGTGTGGTCACAAATGACAGTACTTCATTATTTTATGGTTAAATACTATTTCATTGTGCATGTATACCACATTATCTTTATTTATCTGTTGTACACAGTTGCTGTTTTTATTTTTTTAATTTTGTTTATTTTTTATTGTAACATAGTTGATTGTACATATCTGTAGGGTACAGAGTTAAATATCAATACCTGTGTGCAATATGTGATGCTCAAATCAGACTAATTAGTATATTCAACATTATACAATGTAATCATTTTTCATGTCCTTTTACCAATTTCTCCTTTTCTTTCCTCCCTTCCCTTTCTCCTTTTCTTTCCTCTGGTAACCTCAGTTCTGTTCTCTCTTTTGAAAGTTCAACATACTTTCTGATTATTGAATATTTCTTTCTTTCTTTTCTTAAAATTTATTTATTTTTTAGCTGCCACTTATGAGTGAGGACATATGGTATTTCTCCTGTGCCTTGCTTATTTGACATAACATGATTTTCTCTAAGCTCATCCATGTTGCTGAGAATGACAGAGTTTCATTCTTTCTTATGGCAGAGTAGTATTCTACTGTGTATATATACCATATTTTCCTTATCCAGTCCTCTGCCAATAGACATTTAAGTGGGTTCCAAATCTTGGCTATTGTAAATAGAGCTGTGATAAAGCTGGGGTTGTAGGATCTCTTTGACATAATGATTTCCATTCCTTTAGGTATATACCCAGCACTGGAGTTGCTGGGTCATATGGCAGTTCTATCTGTTATATTAAGAAGCTCCATACCATTTTCCATAATAGCTGCACCAATTTTCAGTCCCACCAACAATGGAGGAGGGTTTCCCATTCTCCGCATCTTCAATACCACTTATTATTATCTGTCTTTTTCAAAACAGCAAGTCTAATTAGGGTGAGATGATACCTCAGTGTGCTTTTAATTTTCATTTCCTGGATGTCGAGCATGTTTTCATGTGTCTGTTGGCCATTTGTCTATTTTCCTTCAAGAAATGCCTATTCAGCTCCTTTGCCTTTTTTTTAATTGGGTTATTTGGCTTTTTACTCTTAAGTTTTTTTTTTTTTTTTTTTTTTATTTAAGAGTAAACAACTTAATCTGGATAGTAATCCTAAGAGTAAACAACTTAATCTGGATAGTAATCCTCCTCTGTCAGGATTTTGCAAATATTTTCTCCCACTCTGCAGGGTTTTTTTACTCTTTTAATTCTTTTTTCTTTTCTTTCTTTCTTTTTTTTTTTTTTTTTTTTTTGCTGTGCAGAAGTTTTTAGTTTCATATAATCGGATTTGTTTATTTTTCTTTTTGTTGTCTGTGCTTGTGGATCATAAAGTCCTTGCCCAGTCCTGCTTCCTGAATGTTTCCACTATATTTTCTTTTTGAAGATTTACAGGTTCAGGTCTTATATTTAAGTCTATAGTCCATACTGAGTTGATTTTAGTTTATGGCGAGAGGTACAGGTCTAGTTTCATTCTTCTGCATGTGGATATCCAGTTTTCTCGGCACCATTCGTTGAAGAGGCAGTCTATTCCCCAAAGTACGGTCTTGGTGCCTTTGTTGAAGATCAGTGGGCTAAGTTTGTGGGTTGATTTGGGGGTTATCCTACTCCATTGGTCTGAGGGTCTGTTTTTATGCTGGTACCATGCTGATTTTGGTTACTATAGCTTCAAGGTGTAATTCGAAGTTCTGTAGTGTTATGCCTCTGGCTTAGATAGATAGACAGATAGATAGATAGATAGATAGATAGATAGATAGAGATAGATAGATACATGTGTATGTATGTATACACAAACACAAAAAAAATTTTTGGTTTTTTTTTTTTTTTTTTTTTTGCTCAGGATTGCCTAGGTTTTTTAGGGTCTTTCTTTGGTCCATATGAATGTCAGTATTGTTTTTTTCTATTTCTGTGAAGAATATCATTGGTATTTTTGATGGGGATTGCATTGAATCTGTAGATCACTTTGGGTATTATGGACATTTTCACAATGTTAATTGTTCCAGTCCAAGAGCATGAAATGTCTTTCCATCTTTATGTTCCTCTTTAATTTCTTTAAAAGTGATTTGTAGTTCTAATTCTAGAGATCTTTCACCTCATTGATTAGATTGATTTCTAGGTATTTTATGTTTTTGGTGACTATTGTAAATGGGCTGGCTTTCTTGATTTCTTTTTCTTCTAGTTTGTTCTTGGATCTTTCACCTCCTTAGTTAAATTTCCTCTTAGGTATTTATTTTGTTTTAGTTTACTGCTAACTATTGTAAATGGGCTAGCTTTCTTGATTTCTTTTTCTGCTAGTTGGTTGTTCACTGTTCAGTTTTATACAACATGATTTTTGCATGCCGATTTTATATCCTGCAACTTTACTGAAATTGTTTATCAACTCTCAGAGTTTTTTGGTAGAGTCTTTAGGTATTACTATATACAGGATCATATTATCTGCAAATAGGGAAAATTTGACTTTGTCTTTTCCAATCTGGATATGCTTTATTTCTTTTTCTTGCCTCGTTGCTCTGGTTAGTACTTCCAATACTATGTTAAATAGGAGTGGTAAAAGTGGGACCCTTGTCTTAAAGCATTCGGCTTTTCCCTTAGTCTTTAAGCTTTTCCCCATTCAGGATGATATTGGCAGAGGGTTTGTCATACATGATTTTTATCGTGTGGATATAATTTCCATCTATAATAGTTTTGCTGAGAGTCTTCATCATGAAGGGATGGTGAATTTTGTCAAATGCATTTTCTGTGTCTATTGAGATATTCACATGGTTTTTGTTCTTGATTTTGTTGATGTGATGTATCACATTTATTGACTTGTGTATGTTGAACCATCCTTGTATCCCTGGGATGAATCCCACTTGATCATGGTATATAATTTTTTGATGTGTTCCTGTATTGTATTTGCTAATATTTTATTGAGAGTTTTTGCATCTATGTTCATTAAGGATATTGGCCTATAGTATTCTTTTCTTGTATCTTTGTCTGGTTTTGGTACCAGGGTGATACTGGCCTCATAGAATGAGCTTGGGAGAATGGTCTCTGTTTCAATTTGGGGGAATAGTTTGGAGAAAATAGTTATTAATTCCTCCTTAAAGGGTTGGTAGAATTCAGCAGTAAAACCATCTGGTCCTGGGCTTTTCTTTGTTGTGACACTGCTGATTGCTGCTTCAATCTCATTGCTTGCTATTGGTCTCTTCAGCTTTTCTATTTCTTCTAGGTTCAGTCATGATAGTTTATATGTGTCCAGAAATTTATCCATTTCCTTCAGGTTTCAAATTTGTTGGTAGGTAGTTGTTCATAATATTCTCTAATGATTCTTTGTATTTCTGTGGTATCAGTAGTAATGTCTCCTTTTACATTTCTAATTTTTGTTATTTGGGTCTTCTCTCTACTTTTTTAGTTAGTCTAGCTCATGGTTTGTCTATCTTGTTTATCTTCTCAAAACACCAACTTTTTGTTTCGTTGATCTTTTGTATCATTTCTTGGTTTCTATTTCATTTACTTCTGCTCTGATCTTATTTCTTTCCATTTACTAATTTTAGGATTGGATTGTTCTTGTTATTCTAGTTCTTTGAGGTGTAGTGCTAAATCGTTGTTTATTTGAAATTTTTCCATTCTTCTGATATAAGCATTTATTGCAATAAACTTCACTCTTAGTACTGCTTTCGCAGTATCCCATAGGTTTTGGTATGATGTGCCTTTATTTTCATTAGTTTCAAGAAATTTTTGATTTCTTGTTTTAATTTTCTTAGACCAATATGTAGTTAAGGAACATATTGTTTAATTTTATGTGTTTGTACAGTTTCCAGAGTTCGCTTATTACTGATTTCTAGTTTCAATCCATTGTGGTTTGAGAAGATACTTGAAATGATTTCAATTTTTACAAATTTGCTGAGGCTTGTTTTGTGACTTAATATGTGGTATATCCTGGAGAATATTCCATGTGCTGATGAGAAGAATGTATGTTCTGTGGTTGTTGGATGAAATATTCTTTAGATATCTGCCAAGTCTAATTGGCCTAAAGTGTGTTTTAAATTCTGTGTTTCTCCTTTGGTTTGTTGCCTAGATGATCTGTCCAACATTGAAAGAGGGGTGTTCAGGTGCCCAGCCATTATTGCATTTTGGTCTATCTCTTTCCTTACATCTAACAGAGTTTGCTTTGTATATCTGGGTGCTCTGATATTGGGTGCATATATATTTACAATTGTTATGTCTTTTTTCTGTAGAGATCCCTTTTTCAATACACAGTGGTCTCCCTTGTCTCTTTTTATAGTTTTTAGTTTGAAGTTTATTTTATCTGACATAAGAATAGCTACTCCTGTTTGTTTATGATTTCCATTTCTGTGGTATATCTTTTTCCATCTCTTCACTCTTAGCCTGTGTGTGTCTTTACAGTTGAAGTGAGTCTCTTATTGACAGCATATAGCTGGGTTTAGCTTTTTAATCCAATAGCCAGTCTGTGTCTAAGTGGAGAATTTAATCCCTTTACATTTAGGGTTGTTACTGATAGATATTGCCTTATTTGTGGCTTTTTATCAATTTTCATTTGGGTTTTTTAAATATTTTGTGTTATTTTCTTTCCCTTTTATTGTTTGTCTTCCATGTTTGTTGGTTTTGGGAGGTGGTAAAATAGTTTTTCTCTTTTTCATTTGCATTTTTGTTCTGCTTGTGGGTTTTGTTCTTTCTTGTGTATTCATGGTGGTGATTATCATTTTTTGGATTGCAGATGTAGGACTCCCTTGAGGATTTCTTGTAGGGCTGGTTGTGTGCTGTTGAACTCTCTAATTTTCATTTACCTGAGAAATACACTATTCTCCCTTATTTCTGAAGGATAGCCTTGTTGGGTATATTATTGTTGGCTGGCAGGGTTTTTTTCTTTTATTATTCTAAATATATCATCCCATTCTTTTCTGGCTTGTACAGTATCTATTGAGATGTCTGCTGTTAGTCTGATGGGGACTCCTTCATAGGTGACTTGATGCTTTTCTCCTGCTGTTTTTAGGGTTCTCTCTTTGTCTTTGAGCTTTGCCAGTTTGAATATAATGTGCTTTGGAGAGAACCTTTTTGGATTGAATCTGTTTGGAGATTCCTGAATCTGAAAGTCTGTGTTTCTCCCTGTACCTGGGAGGTTTTCTGCTATTATGTCATTGTATATGTTTTCAAAGCCTTTTCCTTTCTCTTCCCCTTCAGGAATACCCATCGTGCAGATGTTTGTGCATTTAAAGTTTTTTGCTATCTCTCTTAGATTTTCTTCATACTTTTAACTCTTTTGGGGGGGGTCCACCTGAGTTATTTTGAAGAGACTGTCTTCAAGATCAGAAATTCTTTCTTCTGCTTCTTCTAGCCTGCTGCTTAAGCTCTCGGTGTGCTTTTTATTTCATTGAACAACTCCTTCATTTCCAAAGGTTCTGCTGCATTCTTTTTTAAAGTATTAATTTCTTTGTAGATTTCCTTCTTCATATCCTGGATTGTTTTGCTCAGTTCATTGTGGCATCTAGCTTTATCTTCTGGTGTCTCATTGTGTTTCCTTAAGATTTTTACTCAGAAATCCTTTTCAGTCATTTCAAGGTTTTCCAGCTCTATGGAGTTTGTTATTTGAGAGCTATTGTATTCCTTTCATGGACTCACATTTTCTTTGTTTTGTTTGTTTGTTTTTGTATTTTTAGTATATCTACATCGATGTCTGTTCATCTGGCATAGTGGTTGCTTCTTCTACTACTCTCTTTCCCTGGACTCCACTGGTGACCTTCTTCGTGTGAATGCAGTGGAGTGGTTGTGGTCCACCTGCACAGTGTCAATCAGTGTTGTGGCTACTGCTGTGGTAGCAGGCCACCCTTGCAGCAACAATGGGCATGGAAGTAACTTTGGTGGGCTGCCTGCATGGCAGTGGTGGCTCCAGTGGTGATGAGCTGCTTGCATGATGATGTTGGCTGCCTGGCAGCATTGGTGGTGGTGACAACTGAAGTAGTAGCAATTGCAGCAGCCGCCCATTTGGCTACAGTGCCCACAGAGTTGTCCTGCACAGCTCTGGTGTCTGCAGTGGCAGTGGGGTTACCTCATTGGAGTGGCAGCAGCACCAGCAAATGCCACTTCTTCCTTGGCATCAGCAGTGTCCTTAGCTGTGTCTTTGGCAGTGGTGGGGTTACTTCATAGCAGCAGCAGTGGCACCAGTGGCTGCAGCCATCTCCCTCATGTCTTCAGTGTCCTTGGTGGCAGTAACAAATATGGGAGTGCAGATCCTGATTTAAATTTCTTTGAATATACACCCAGTAGTGAAATTGTTGGATCATATGGTACTTGTATTTTTAATTTTTTGAGGAAAATTTATACTGTTTTACATAAATGCTGCATCATCTTACAATCCCACCAACAGTGTACAAGGGTTCCAGATTCTCCACATCCTCACCAACATTTGTCATCTTTTTTTTTATAATAACCACATAACAAGAGTGCAATAATATCTGGTTACAGTTTTGATTTGCATTTCTCTGAAAATTATCGTGTTGATATCTTTTCATATACCTGTTAACCATTTGTATATATTCTTGGAGAAATGACATTTTTTACAGAAATAGAAGAAAAAAAATTATAAAATTCATATGGAATGACAAAAGACCATGAATAGCCAAAATGATCTTGAGAAAGAAGAACAAAGCTGGAGGCAATACACCTTCTGATTTCAGAACACACTGCAGAACTACAGTAATTAAAACAGCAAGGTGCTGGCATAAATATTGACATATAGACCAATGGAACAGAATAGGAGCCCAGAAGTTAACCCACACAGATAAGGTCAACTGATATTTGACAAAGATCCCAAAAATATGCAAAGAGGATACACAATGAGGAAAAGATAGTCTCTTCAATAAACTGTTGGAAAAACTGGATATTCACATTCAAAGAAATAAAATTGAGCTCCTACCTTATACCATACACAAAAATCAACTCAAAATGGGTTAAAAAATCAAATATAAAACCTGAAATTATAAATCTCCTAGAAGGAAATATAGAAGAAAAATTTCTTGGTATTGGTTTTTGTCAAGGATTTCTTGAATATCACACCAAAAGCACAGGCAACAAAATGAAAATAGAAAAGGCAGATAGCATTAAACTAAAAGGCTTTTGCACAAAAAAGACAACAATCGACAGGATGAAAAGGCAGCCTATGGAATGGGACAAAAAAATTGCAAACTGTATACCTGATAAGGGACTAATCTCCAAAATATATAAGAAATTCCTACAACTCAATAGGAAAAAAAAACCCTGGTTTAAAAACTGACATTTTTTTTTAAGCTAAAGATTGTATCTTGGGAAGGCAAAAACAAAAGACATATTTTAAAATTAATGTAAGAGAAGGTAACATGACTGTTAAGTCAACACAAAGCAGGAAAAATATTCAGTTGGGACATCAAAAAACTGTTATCTGTTTTTTTGGGACACATTGCAACACAAAATAGGTAATAATCTCTTAACTCTTGTTAAAAACTCTAAAATCAATATATCACTTAAACAATATAATATTTAATATAATATAATATTTAGCAGTAATAGTTTGATATGCTTCTTATAAATAAACCAATCAAAATTGAGCCAAAAGTAATGCCAGCAATAATGGCAGGGTAAGAAACTCTAAAATATCTCATGTTTGTGAATTGGAGCACTTAACAGTATTAAGGTAAAATACTCCCAAAATTGATCTACAGATTAAATGCAATCTTTGTCAAAATTCCAATTATCTTTCCTTTAGAAATGAACAGACTGATGATAAAATTTATTTGAATATGGAAGGGATTTAAAATAGCCAAAATGATATTTTAAAAAGTTAACGGATTCACTCTTCCTGATTACAAAACTTACCACAAAGCTGCAGCAACCAAGGCAGTGTGGTACTGGCATAAGGACAGGTACATAGATCAAAGGAGTGGACCTGAGAGTCTGTAAATAAATCTACACATTTTTGGTCAATTGATTTTTGAAGAGGGTGCCATGAATATCAATGGAAGAAAGAATAATCTTTCCAAAATATAGTACTGAAACCACTAGATATTCATATGCAAAAGATTAAAGGTGGACCCCTAACTCACATCATATACAAAAACTAACTCAAAATGGATCATAAAACTGAATTTAAGAGCTAAATTTATAAAACTCTTAGAAGAAAACAGAGATATAAGTCATTGTGACTTTGAATTAGGCAATAATTTCTTAAATATGATACTAAAGCACAACCAACCAAAATTTAAGAGCTAAATTTATAAAACTCTTAGAAGAAAACAGAGATATACGTCATTGTGACTTTGAATTAGGCAATAATTTCTTAAATATGATACTAAAGCACAACCAACCAGAGAAAATATTTTTAAATTGCAGTTTACCAAAACTAAATGATTTGCATGCCACAGGACATTATCAAGTATAAAAAGGTAACTCACAGAGGGAGAAAATATTTGCAAATTATATATCTGATAAAGATCAAAGATCAAGAATACACAAAGAATTCTTACAACTCAACAATGAAAGATAAACAACCAAATTAAAAAATGGGCAAATAAACTGAAAAGACATTTCCCTGAAGAATATACACAAAGAGCCATTAAGCACATAGAAGATCTTCAACATTATTATTTATTAAGGAAATGCAAAGCAAAACCACAATGAGACATTCCTTTACATTCATTGGCTATAATAACTTTAAAAATTAAAATAGAACAAATGTCAGCAAGAGTGTGAAGAAAATGAAATCCTCATACATTGTTGGTGGAAATTTAATATGGTTAAGACACTGCGGAAACAACTTGTATAAGAAAAAGTTAAACATGGAACAACCATATGACCCATGAATTGACTTCTGGTTATATTCCTAATAGAATTGAAAACACGCTCATGCAAAAACTTGTACACAAATATTCATTGCAGAATTATTAAGGATAGTCAAAAAATGGAAATAACCCAAATGTCCATCAACTGAAAAATGAATATATGAAGTGTGGTACATCTGTATGGCAAAATATTTTTCACCCATACAAAGAAATGAAATACAAATATATGCTCAACAAGGATGAACCTAGAAAACATTAAGCTACATGAAAGAAGCGACACACAAAGGACACATGTATTCTGATTCCATTTATATAAAATTTCCAGAACAGGTAAATTCATAAAAATAGAAATTAAATGATTGGTTGCCAGAGAATAAGGGAATCACTCATCTATTTACTGGAAATTTGGAGTGACTCTAAACAGTATGTGTTCAGTCTTTTTGATGTGATAAAAAGTTTTATGATTAGGTAATGGTGATAGTTGCAGAACATCATGAGCATACTAAGAACCACTGACTTGTACACATTAATATGGTAAATTTGTTATGTAAATTTTCTCTCAATAAAAAATTGTGAAAAAATAGCCAGCTATGAAAAAATTTTACTGTTTTGTTTTTCAGATTCAATGTTATAATTGAAGAGAAATTTTTCTTTTCCTGTAAACCTTATTCTACATTATATCAGGTTTTCTCTTTCACTATTTTATTTAACATTCTCAACAAACTGGATATTTTAGTACAAAACTATTCTCTTTTTTCCCTTGGAAAACACTCGTCCTATTATCTCACGTACACAGTTCTGTTTTTCTGTCACTGTTGCTGCTGCTATAGCCTCAACTATACATATAAGTTATAACTTTCAGTGCAAAAAAATAACTAACAGAAAAAAATATTAAAATCCTGGAAGAGATCATTGAGAATTTTCTCTCCAATATAAAGGATCCTGAAATGGCCCTGAAGTTCAGCTCCAACTCCTCTAAGTGTTGGAGTGAGTAGGATTGAAGCCATGCTGGGACCTAAAACCACATAGGTTCTAAAAGATTTTTAAAAGATGCAGTTTTTTTCTTGGCAAGGATTTCTCTAAGTTCTCTCTTTTCCCATGGTTATTTGATATTTTGAACCCGGGTTATGAGGCAAGATAACATTATTTACATGAATGCATTTTCCAGCCAGCCTGAAGCTTCAGACTTCCAACGAGGCATGTACTATCTAGCAGGACCCTGAAATAAGGATGGAAACATAAGCCAGACAGAGCCTTGAAGAGAATTTGCACCTGGCCCTGTCACGTAGCCCCTGCAGTTCACGTCATCTCCTCCTGCTTTCCGTTCCCTCAAGCCCCTCTTTAAAAGCCCTTCAGTAAATCTAAATCAGGGCGATAGCTTCAGTCGGGCCATTCTCCTTTAGGTTTACTAGAGAGATGGGTTAGCTTCACATCTCTCCACAGCTCACTGGTATACCTGAATAAAAGTTGACTTCCACTTTCACCAACATTTGACTTTTGAGTGGTTTGTTTTTGAAAGAGGGCAGACAGCCAGACCTGTGCCTCATAACATAAGCTTCAGTCTCAGAGCAGTCTGCCCTCACAGAGACCTGCTGGGAGACATGCCTGTAGGTGCTCTTGCAGGCAGGCCTGCTGACCTTGTCCCCATTCTGGATCCTGAAACAGCCCTGCAAATCAGCTCCAGTCCCTCTCAGCTGTGGTCTGAAGCTGGCTGGTCCACGCAGTGACCCACTAGGAGACATGCCCATCTATGAACCTAGAGACAGGCCTGCAAAAAACAGTCTCAGCTGTACCTCATGAAGCAACCCTGCAACTTGATTTCCACCCCACTCAATCACAGTCTAAGGCCAGTACTGCCTGCCCAGGGGCCCACCAAGTGACCCAGAGGGAGCCCCCCTAGGGAACTAGAGGAAGACATATCTATCTATGCATCTGCTAACCTGTCCACCATCTGTAGACCCTGATGCAGAGACACCAGTGCAAGACTACATGGATAAAGAAGAATTAGGCAAACAATACCACCAATGATCACTAATAAAGCTCCAGTAACTGACTCCAAAGAAATGGAGATCTACAAATTTCCTAAAAAAGAATCAAAACAATCATGTTAAAGAAGCTCAACAAGATGTATGAAAAGACAGATAGACAACAAAATAAAATTAAGGAAACAGTGCATGAACAAAATGAGAAGTTTAATAAAGAAATAAAAACATTTAAAAGAACCAAACAGAAATACTAGAGCTCAAGAATATGACAGAAGTGAAAAATTTAATAGAGATCTCTACAGCATACTCAGTCATATGGAAGATAGAATTAGCTACTGAAAGGCAGGTCACTGGAAATAATTTAGCCAGAGGAGCAAAAAGAAAAAAGAATGAAAAAGATTGAAGATATCATAAAGGACCTATGGAACACCATCAAGCATACAAAGATACAAATTATGGAAGTCCCAGAATGAGAATAAGAAAAATGAGCAGATGTTTATTTAAAGAAAACTGGCTGAAAAATGGAAAAGTTAGAGAAGACCAAGTGTTAGTGACAATAGGGAGATAAAGAAATCCTCATGCACTACTGATGGAACTTTGGTGCAATGTAGCCATTCTGGAGAGTAATCTGGCAGTATTTAGTCATTTAATTTCATGCTTCTGATCCAACAATCTCACTTCTGTGAGATGTGTCCTCAAAATGTTTTATCTAAGTCTGTAAAAAAAAAATGTAAAAAGACATTTGTCAAAGTGTTATTTATGGTGGCAGGCCAATGGAGATATGGAGATAATGTTGTTCCTATCACTGGGAGAGTGAAAACATTAAATGTGGTAGATGATCTCCAAAAAGTACTATATTGTAATAAGATGCAATCAATTATATACATACATAAAAATATGAAAGGATTGTTTAAAACTAGCAATAACCAAAAAGACAGACAGAACCTATGTCTCAATATTATTTATATGAATTAAAAATACACATATAGTGGGCCGGCCTGGTGGCGCACTGGATAGTGCGCCGCTTGGGAAGCGCGGCGGCGCTCCCGCCCGAGGGTTCGGATCCCACATACAGACCGGTTCCCGCTCACTGGCTGAGCGAGGCACGGGAGCAACGCCGAGGGTTGCGATCCGTTGCCGGACACGGAAAAAGACAAAAAAAAAAATACACATAGTACTTTAATTTCCAGTAATGGCATACACGGTAATTGAGGACAAACCACCCCCTTGAAATAACTAGAAAAACTGGAAGTGGTTGGTTATATGTATTCACTGAAGGTATTAAAATGCTAAAACACTGACAAATTATAAATTTAAGATTCTGGGTAAGAAAGAAACCCAGAGGTGTTGTTCTGTGTTTGAGGACCGT
The DNA here is from genome assembly GCF_000696425.1 of Galeopterus variegatus. NCBI lineage: Eukaryota > Metazoa > Chordata > Mammalia > Dermoptera > Cynocephalidae > Galeopterus > Galeopterus variegatus. Next base: position 15,246 of record NW_007738057.1, read on the forward strand.
TTTCCCTCAGGGCATTTGACAACTCCAGAAGATTTGGCTAAAAGGTTGAGAAGCACTTTCAAAGTCTTTAGTAAATAAATCTACAGCAATCGGAGTCGCAGACCCACCAAACTGGGGCAGGGAGAGGTTCCTGATAGACCCTGCACACATTGTGTTGAGATACCCAATTGAAGATGTTATTCAAATGGTCAATAAACATATTAGAAGATATGTAACGTTTAGTACATATAAAAACAAGATACTTTTTCACCCATCAGATTAACAAAAAGTAAAATACTTAAAATAGAAAAATGACAGTAAAGACATAAAGCTGGAAATATCTTCCATTGCAGATAGGTATTAAAATCTGTGTAACACTTCAAAGATCAATTTACTGATAATCTGATAAATTTCAAGATGTACTTATATGTATATGGCCGATAATCCAATTTCTGCTGTATACCTTAGAGAAACCCTTGCAAATATGCATAAGAAGACATGTCATGGGCATTTGTGATGTTAAAAACTATGAATAATCCTTTTCTTCTCTCTCTCTGCTCAGCCATTTTATAGCACGTGAGACCCCTGAATTGCTGTAAAGTCACCACCAAAGAATACCCTCACTAGATATGTTCCCTGGACTTCAGATTTCCCAGCCTGCAAAACACTAAACAAGCTGGATGAGACATAAAAGAAGAGGCTCCTTTGGAGGTTTGAGTCGAGTCTGCTGAACATTCAAAGATTAACAAGACAAAAAGATGGCAGAATACACAGTCCCTAGCGTCACTCTCTCCCACAAATCAACCAATTTACAACTATAAAAACATAACA
>NW_007738057.1:16395-18392 GCF_000696425.1 Galeopterus variegatus
GGAGGGCGGGAGGTGTCGGTGAAGGGCCATAATAATCATATACATTGTATATTGACAAAATAAAAATTTTAAAAAAATAATAATAATAATAACTGAAAGACTAGGTCCTTAAAAATAAAATCTTATGTATCTCCCATAAAAAAAAAAAAAGAAAAGAAAAAAGAATGAAAAAGATTGAAGATATCATAAAGGACCTATGGAACACCATCAAGCATACAAAGATACAAATTATGGAAGTCCCAGAATGAGAATAAGAAAAATGAGCAGATGTTTATTTAAAGAAAACTGGCTGAAAAATGGAAAAGTTAGAGAAGACCAAGTGTTAGTGACAATAGGGAGATAAAGAAATCCTCATGCACTACTGATGGAACTTTGGTGCAATGTAGCCATTCTGGAGAGTAATCTGGCAGTATTTAGTCATTTAATTTCATGCTTCTGATCCAACAATCTCACTTCTGTGAGATGTGTCCTCAAAATGTTTTATCTAAGTCTGTAAAAAAAAAATGTAAAAAGACATTTGTCAAAGTGTTATTTATGGTGGCAGGCCAATGGAGATATGGAGATAATGTTGTTCCTATCACTGGGAGAGTGAAAACATTAAATGTGGTAGATGATCTCCAAAAAGTACTATATTGTAATAAGATGCAATCAATTATATACATACATAAAAATATGAAAGGATTGTTTAAAACTAGCAATAACCAAAAAGACAGACAGAACCTATGTCTCAATATTATTTATATGAATTAAAAATACACATATAGTGGGCCGGCCNCTCTCTCCCACAAATCAACCAATTTACAACTATAAAAACATAACATCAAGTGCATACAGAACAGGGAGACACCCAGCGGGGGCGGCAGAAGCTATGCAGAGACCACATCCCCTGTGGAGCTGCTGTCGTGCGATCCAGCAGATAGGCTTCACCACCGCCACCCAGCTCCATTCCCAGCCCGGACCATGCTCCATTCCCAGCCCGGACCAGTGTGCACCAAACAGGGTGACGTCTGGCAGGGGAGGTGGGAAATCTGTGGGGACAACAACACCACTGCTCAATCGAGCAGCCTGGCCCAGTGTGTACAGAGCAGAGAGACATCCAGCACAGGAGGTGGAAGCTCCGTATAGACCACACAACCTGTGGGGGTGCCACCGCTGTGTGATCCAGCAGCAGGTAGGCTTCACTGCCACCACTCGGCTCCATCTCAAGCCCAGCCCAGCACACATGGAGCAGGCAGACATCCAGCAGGTAAAGGGGAAGCTCTGCAGAGACCACATGCTCTGCAGTGCCTCCGTACTTCTAAGCAGCCTGGCCCAGTGTGCGTGGAATGGTGAGACATACAGCAGAGGAGGTGGAAGCTCAGCAGAGACCACAAACCTGTGGTAGCACCCCGTGACCCAGCAGCCCGGCCAAGTCCAAGCTGACCAGAGAGGTGGCTCCCCGGAGAGGCCCAAGACACAAGGCAATCACACATGCAAGGCACTAGTGGCCAACTGAGCAGTCACTGAGGAAGCCGTACCAAATTGGCAACCCCAGCAACATCTTAGTCAGACAATAGTGCCAAACATGTGGAGTGTGAAACACCCTGCCACAATGAATAAATATCAAAGAAAAGATACCAGAAATATGAAAAATCAAGAAAGTNAATGTACAAGGAAATCAATGCCCTGAAAAAAAATGTAGCAAAACTTGCCGAACTGAAGAATTTATTCAGAGAAATAAAAAACACAACAGAGAGTTTAACCATCAGGCTTGAAGAAGTTGAAGAGAGAACCTCTGAACTTGAAGATGGGTTGTTTGAAGTAACACAAGCAGACAAAAAAAAAAAAAAGAAAACAGAATCAAAGGCATTGAAGAAAATCTGAGAGAGATATCAGACAACCATATCAGACAAGCTTAAGCGCTCAAATATCCAAGTCATGGGTATTCCAGAAGGGAAGGAAAAAGGAAATTGCATTGAAAACATATTCAACAAAATAGTGGCAGAAAACTTCCCAGG
>NW_007738057.1:19839-21937 GCF_000696425.1 Galeopterus variegatus
AGCAACAAATCACCTATAAGGGAGCCCCAATCAGACTAACATCAGACCTTTCATCACAAACCCTAAAAGCCAGAAAGGAATGGCATATTATATTCAAAATAGTAAAAGAGAAATATTGCCAGCTTAGAATACTCTACCCAGCAAAGCTATCTTTCTGAAATGAAGGGCAAATAGTATATTTCTCAGACAAACAAAAACTGTGGGAGTTCACCACCACATGCCCCTTACAAGAAATTCTCAAGGGAGTGCTGGGTTTGGTTCCTGAAAAATAACTACCACTGCCATAAAAAACCAAGAAAAATCAAAACCCACTAGTATAATAAAAATGGTATTCATGAAGAGAAAACAAACAAAAAGGCTATCTACAACCCAAGGAACCAACAAATACAGAACACAAAGTGTAAATCAGAAAGCAAGGAACAAAAGACGCCTAAGACAACCAAACAATAATCGATAAAATACTAGGAATAAATCAACACTTTTCAATAAAAACTCTTAATGTAAAGGCTTAAATTTCCAATCAAAAGACACAGACTGGCTGACTGATTAAAAAAGAGTACCCGATTATATGCTGATTTCAAGAGACCCACCTCAACAGGAAGACTCACATAGACTAAGAATGAAAGGATGGAAAAATATTTACCATGCAAACAGAAAAGAAAAACCAGCTGGAGTAGCTATTCTTATATCTGATAAAATAGACTTTAAACTAAAAACCATAAAAAGAGACAATGAGGGACACTACATAAAGATAAAAGGATTGATCCATCAAGAAGGCATAACAATCATAAATATATATGAACCCAATGTTGGAGCAGCCACATTTATAAAACAAACACTATTAGACATAAAGAAGTAAATAGACACTAATACCATAATAGCAGGGGAGCTGAACACCCCACTGTCAATATTGAACAGATCATCTAGGGAAAGAATCGGCAGAGAAACACAAGATCCTAACAACATAATAGACCAATTGGACTTGGCAGATATCTACAGAACATTCCATCCAACAACCTCAGAATATTCATTCTTCTCATCAGCACATGGATCATTCTCCAGGATAGATCACATATTAGGTCACAAATCAAGTCTCAACAAATTCAAAAAAATTGGAATTATCCCATGTATTTTCTCAGACCACAATGGATTAAAACTAGAAATCAATAACAAACGAAACTCTGGAAACTATACAAACACATGGAAATTAAACAGCATTCTACTTAATGACATATGGGTCCAAGAAGAAATCAAGCAGGAAATCAAAAAATTTATTGAAACTAATGAAAATAATGATACATCATACCAAAACCTGTGGAACACTGCAAAAGCAGTACCAGGGGGAAAATTATCGCATTAAATGCTCACTTCAGAAGAATGGAAAGATGGCAAGTGAACAACCTAACACTTCACCTTAAAGAACTAGAAAAACAAGAACAATACAAACCTAAAGTTAGCAGACGGAAAGAAATCATTAAGATCAGAGCAGAACTTAGTGAAATTGAAAACCAAAATCAATACAAAAGATCAATGAATCAAAAAGTCTGTTTCTTGAAAAGATAAATAAAATTGACAAACCATTAGCATGACTAACAAAAGAAATAAGAGAAAAGATTCAAATAACAAAAATTAGAAATGAAAAAGATGATATTACAATGATTCATCTGAAATACAAGGAATCATTCGAGACTACTATAAACAACTATATGCCAACAAGATTGAAAATCTGGAGGAAATGGATAAATTGTTTTTTGTGGGGTTTTTTTGTCCTTTTTGAGACCGGCCGCACCGCACTCAGCCAGTGAGCACTGTGAGCGCACCCGTCATCCCTATATAGGATCTGAACCTGCGGCAGGAGCACTGCTGCGCTCCCAGTACCGCACTCTCCCGAGTGTGCCATGGACTCGGCCCAGAAATAGATAAATTTATGGACACACACAAGCTCCCAAAACTGAGCCATGAAGAGGTAGAAAATCAAAACAGAAGGGTAATAACAATAAACGAGATTGAAACTGTTATAAGAAGGCTCCCAACAAAGAGAAGCCCAGGACCAGATGGATTCACAGCAGAATTTTACCAAACATTCAAAGAGGAATTG
>NW_007738057.1:22622-35016 GCF_000696425.1 Galeopterus variegatus
TAAAATAAAATAAAATAAAAAAAGAAAAAGACTTCTGGAGATGGATGGTGTTGATTAAAGCACAACATTACAAATATACTTAACATCACTAAACTGTACACTTAAAAATGGTTAATATAATAAATTTATGTTATGTGTATTTTATCACAATAAAAAACTTATTAAAATAAAAGATATATGAACAATCAAAAGTTCAAAAATAGGGGAAAAGGGTCGGCCCGGTGGCGCACTGCTACAGTGCGCCGCTTGGGAGCGCGGTGGCGCTCCCGCCGAGGGTTCGGATCCCACATACAGACCGGCTCCCGCTCACTGGCTGAGCGAGGTGTGGGAGCAACACCGAGGGTTGCGATCCCGTGGCCGGTCCAGGTCCGGTATGGGCGCGACACTAAGGGTTGCGATCCGTTGCTGGACACGAAAAAAAGAGAAAAAGGAAAAAAAAAATAGGGGAAAAGAGTAACATGTTTTGCTATACTCATATTCATACAATGGAAAGCCATATAGATGTTCATTAAAATTAATAAATTACATCATCAGTATCATTGTGAATGTCTTAAAAGTGTAAAAGTGACAAAAGCAAACTTTGCAATGATATGTACACACAGTTTACATTTATAAAATGTAAAACATAAAACAATTATATATATTATTTATATATATATGTGCAGTAAAGTTATAAAAACATGACTTGAAGGATACATATTTACTTCCTAATCTAACAACATTGGGAAGGAAATGAGATTGGAGAGGATTACAAAAGGGACTTCAATCATACTTGTCATGCTTTATTTCCGAAGAAGAAATGATCAAATTTGTTAAAATTTTAATTTTGTTAAATTTGGGTGGGTGGTAGGTACAAGTGGGTTTTGTATCTTTTTCTCTATATTTGTGAGTGTATATATGAAACATTTCATAGTTAAAATACAAATTATTTTCTTCTATGGTAATGTAATAAAAGAAAGAAAGGTCTGAAATAAAGATAAGAAGGACGGTGGATTAGACCATTTCTGTTGCTTATTACACAATACCTGGAACTGGGTGATTTATAAAGAAAACAAAATTTATTGCTTACAATTTCAGAGGCTGGGAACTCCATAGCATAGGGAACACAGCTGATGAGGGATCTCTTTGGTGGTGGCTTTACAGCAATAAAGGAGTGTCACATGGCAGAAAATGGTGGCACAGAGAGAGACTAACCTCTCACGTGCTCTTCTTTTGCAGCCCTTAGAACCACAATGCTGACCACCACTGTTAATCCATTCACTACGGTGTGGTCCTACAATCTGACTGCCTCTCCAAGGCCCGACCTTTTAATTTCCATTATTTCTCACCCTCAACAGTTACAGTGGGCATTTAGCTTCTAAGGTATGATCTTTTGGGACACAGTTCAATCAACCCACAGCAGAAGGCATCTACTTACAGCAGAATGGTTGGGACAGGGTCTCCAGACAAGAGATATTTAGGCTGAAATATGAAGAAAGAGAAAGAAAGTTGATGAAAGTGTCTGAAGCAGACCAGAACCTACAACACAGTAGGGCTCAAAAAAAAAAAAAAAACCTCTTGAATAAAGTGAATGGCATTGTTTAAGAGACTCAAACTTTAGAGTGTCCAGAGAGTAGCAAGAAAAAATAGGAGCAATTCGAGTCTGACCAGACCACTGCTGTGAAATAGGCAAAGATGATTTTTGATACCTTCTTTCCTAACATCTCTTTCATTTTCCCCTCCCCCCACCACAGGCCCCTGTTTTGAATCATTTTCTTTCAGGACCGTATACTCAATTCACTGTTGAGTAATTTCCCTAAAGTGACACCTCCCTCAATTGGAGGAGCATCGAGACCAGTCCCATGACCTTCGAATACAGCTTCCTGTGTCACCTGCTTATAAGGATTTTGAAGGAGATGGAGAAAGGTGGGCTGAAGGTCCCCCACCAGGAGCTTTGCTGTCAAAGCTCATTCTAACTAGAATATAATTGTTATCCTTTAGAAATGCCTCAGAGCCTGTCAGAATTTAGCCTTGAGCTTAATGAGGTAATCACTGAGAGCAATGATGCTTTTAGAATCTGTGCTCAACTCTGAACTCCAGTCTGAGGCCCTGGGCTGGGGCTTGCTTGCAAACAGCAGCCTCATAAAGCCTGGGAAGCCTGGGGAGTCTTAGGACCAGGCTGAGAGCAAGGAGTTGGGCACAGCCCTGAGACTTGTTCCTCACTATGGGGAAAGACAGACTTCCGCATTTGTGGTTCATGCTACTTGTTGTCCTGTTTCCTGCCAGTGACTCAGACTCTACAGAACCGTAAGTCTCCCTCGCTGTCCCTTCCTCAAGAGTTTGTTTCAGTCTCTTCCTTATCTTTGCTTTGCCTTACCTGGTAAATGCTACCTTTCCATTCTTTAAGATAGCTTCCAATCATAAGAAATTATTCTGGTTAATGTTGGTTTTTTTTTTTTTTTCTTTCATTTATCCTGTTTTCCTGTGCTTCTATCTGTGCATCTGGTGGAGCAGTCATCTTATTGAGTTTTGTAGAATGGCTTGTGTAGGAAAAGACTTTCACTTGCAAATGCATCCTATGGTATCAACTGGGTATAGTGCCATGGTTTTGTTCCAGATAGACACAGTAGTGCAAGCTCTGTGTAATTTCTTCAGCTTTCCATTTTCACTATGTCTGTGAGTGACTCAGTGACCTATGTTTTGAAAGTTTGTGGTAGTGGTAGTGGTACAGATTTGCTGGGGGAGATAGAGCTGGGTTGGTTCAAAGGATGGGGGTATGTCACCTCTCCCCGAGGGTGATGGAGATGCAAAAAGGATTACTCAAAGCCCATTTCTTATAATTTGATTAGGCACTGAAATCTCAGACCTCATCTTCAAAGAATCATGAAGGATGGAAGGCACTGAATATCAGAATATTCAAAATACATAGTGGAGTGGAATTTCACTCACACTGTAAGCTGTATGGGTCCAGAAAGTATAACTCCTTCGTTTTTCAGTCATTTATCATGGCTTCATCAAGAGCCCCCAATAACTAGTCGATGGAAGGAAAAATAGTTTTAACCCTATCAAGTTGTAAAGTTGATGAAATCCAATAATTGTAAGACTTCTTTTCCACCCCTTCCCAGTTCCTCTCCAAGGCAGTGACTGGAGGGTTGTGGTCTTTGTTACCTCCTGGTAGAGAAGGTCAGAGTCCTCGGTCTAAGAGTTCTCTGTTTTTCTTGGCCATGCTCAGTGTGGCTTCTGTTTACCTGCTGGCACGCACTGCTGGAGGCTTCGGCCAGCTGGTTTCACTCAGCTTGATCAAGACCCAGAAGTCTTCTCTGGCTGATTCTCTCTCAATTTCAACTGCATCCTGCATTCAGTACTGTGGCTGTTGTTCCAACCCAGCCTGTGCTTCAGGGTCACCTGGCTCCTTTGCAGTTCAGGCCAATTTAAGGTCCTTGGCTTAACCCAGTTGACTTGACATTCCTTCTGGAGAACTGTAGGAACTCCTGGATCCAAGATCAATAGAGAGGCACTGAGACATCTGGGGAGGTTAAAGTTCCAGTCCTCCCTTGCCTGCCACACCACACTCCTAGATGACTTTGACGTCTCTACACTCCAGACTCCAGATTGATACAGGGAAGCCTCCAGAGTCCCACATAGGAATAGACCCACATAGAAATAGGAATAAGAATAAGCCTCTGCTCTGCAGTGTTACCCTCATTTACCTAATGCAATGGGCCCTCTTTAGGCCAAGAAACAGGAATCAAAAAATCAGGACCTTGGCCAGTTAACTCTCCTGCCTTCCTCAGGCTTCTTTCTTGAACAATTTCCTAGCAACAAGTAAGGAGCTATTTCTCCCCTAAAATTCTTTTACCTCATCTACAACTGCAGACTGTACCAACTCACATTGCACCTCATATAGACAGCCTTTAGAAACATGTGGAGCCTATTTGGTGCTCTAAGTACTTGCTGAATGTATAAAGCAAGTAGCATGTATTGGTCAGAAACATCCTTCTGGAGAACTGTAGGAACTCCTGGATCCAAGATCAATAGAGAGGCACTACATAGGACTATCCCATCCATTGAAAACCATTACTTTACATCACGTCTTTACTTAACAAAGAACAAGCTTCAGGACCTAGTTATCATAAACAGAAGGAGTATCTTCTTCTCACCATAGAGAAATAATACATCCAAACTTCATCATTCCATCTCTAGCCTCCCAACAACAGTCCCAAAAGTCTAAGCTTGTTCCAGCACCAACTTAAAAGTCCAAAGTCCAAAGTCTCATCTGAAACCAAAAGCAAAAGTCCTTCCAGCTGTGAACCTGTAAAAACAAAACCAAATTTATCTACTGCCAAGATACAATGATGGAAGAGACATTGGGTACACATTCCCATTCCAAAAGGGAGGAATAGGCCAAAAGAAAGGTGTAACAGGTCCCAAACAAGTCCGAAACCCAGCAGGACAGACATTAAATCTTAATGCTCCAAAATAATCTTCTTTGACTTGAAGGCCTACATCCTGGGCACACTGGGGCATCTGGGCCCCCAAAGCATCAGGCAGCCTCACTCCTACAGCTCTGCCAAGTGCAGTCCAGTAGGTTAGCCCAGTGGGCTGTGCCAGTGCCTGTGGCTTTTCTAGACCAGTGTTGCACATTGCCAGTGGCCCTGCAGTTCTGGGGTCCTGGCAGAAGCCCTGCTGCATTGGCTCTATTAGATATGTCCCTGGGGGGGGGGGTTCTGTGGAGGCTCCGACTCCACTTTTTTGTTCAGCATTGCTCTAGTAGATGGCCTCTTCTGTGGCTCTGCCCCTGCAGCAGGTCTCCACCTGTGCCTCCAGGCTTTTCCACACATCCTCTGAAATCTGGGTGGAGGCTGCCATGCATTCACTGCTCTCAAGTCCTGCTGACCTGCAGACTTAACACTATGTGGATGCCACCAAGGTTTCAGGCTTCTAGTCTCCAGAACTGCTGCACGAACCACACTTGGGGCTGCCTGAGGCAGGGCTGCTCCAGCCAGAGCAGTTGGGATACAGGGAGCAGGATCCCGAGGGCAGCTGTGCCCCAGGTCTGTCCTCCAGGACAACTCAGTCCTTCTAGGCCTCAGGGTTTGTGATGGGAGGGGTGACCTTTCAGACTTCTGAAATGCCTTTAGGGCTTTTTTTTCCATTGTCCTGGTTATTAGTATCTGGCTGCCTCATTGCCATGCTGATGTCTTTAGTAACCAGTTTATCTGCTTCACCTTTGCATTTTTCTCTTCCTCTCCACTTCTCTGTCATGTGGCCAGGCTGCAAATTTTCCAAATCTTTATGCTCTGCTTCCATTTCAAATTCTGGTTTTACATCATGTCTTTGCTGCCATAACTCAGAGTAGGCTTTTAAAAGTAACCATGCAGCTTCCTAAATGCTTTGCTGTTTGGAAATTTCTTCCAACAAATATTCTGGTACACAACTCTTAAGTCCCACCTTCCACAAAATCCAAGTGAATGGACACAATGCAGCCTAGTTCCTTGTTATGATGTAACAAGTGTTATTTTTTGTTGAATTCCCAATCAGTTCCTCATTTCTATCTGAGACCTCATCATCCACATGGCTTTTAGTGTCCACATTTCTATCAGCATTCTGGTCACAATGATTTAACCATTTAACCCTAAATGTTCCAAACATTCTCTCATCTTTTTGTCTTCTTCTAAGTCCTCCAAACTCATCCAGCCTTTGCCCATTTCCCAGTTCCAAAGCCGCTCCCACATTTTCAGGTATCTCTATAGCAACACCCCACTGGTACCAATTTTTGGTATTAGTCTGTTTTGTGTTGTTATAACAGAATACCTGAGACTGGGTAATTTATAAAGAACAGAGGTTTGGCTTATGATTCTGGGAAAGCTGCATCTGGCATGGGCCTCAGGCTGCTTCTGCTCATAGTGGAAAGTGGCAGGGAGCCAGCAGGTACAAGCAGATCATATGGTGAGAGGAAGCAAGAGAGAGAGGGGAGGTGCCAGGGTCTTTTAAACAACCATCTCTTGTGGGAACTAATAGAGCAAGAACTCACTCATTACCCCTCCTCCCCCAGGGAGAGCATTAATCCATTCATGACGGATCTGCACCCACAACTCAAACTGTCACACTGGGGATCAGATTAACACATGAGTTCTGGGAGGACAATACATCTAAACTCCATCAGACCACAAATAGCCAAAGCAATCCTAAGCAAAAAAAAAAGTACAGCTGGAGGCATAACACTACCCAACTTCAAATTATATTATAAATGTATTGTAACCAAAACAGTATGGTACTGGCCTAAAAAGCAGACAATTGGATCAATGGAACAGAATAGAAAACTCGTGAAATCAACCCACATACTTACAGCCAATTGTAAAGGTCTTTGACAAAGGCAACAAGAACATACATTGGGGAAAAGACTGCCTCTTCAATGAATGGTGCTGGGAAAATTGGACTTCTATATTCAGAAGAATGAAATGGGACCTGGACCTCTCACCGTGTACCAAAATCAACTCAAAATGGGTTAAAGACCTAAATATAAGACTCCAAACAATAAAATTACTAAAGGAAAACATAGGGAAACACTCCAGGAAGTAGGACTGGGCTAAGCCTATGAGTAAAACCCCCAAAGCACAAACAACAAAAGAAAAAATAAACAAATGGGACTATATCAAAAAGCATCTGCACAGCAAAGGAAACAATCAACAGAACAGAAAAACAGCCTACACAATGGGAGAAAATATTTGCAAACTATACATCCAACAAGGGATTAATATCCAGACTATATAAGGAACTCAAAGAACTATATAGTAAAAAACCAAATAATCCAAATTAAAAATGGGCAAAGGGGATAAACAGACATTTTTCAAAGGAAGACATACAAATGTCCAACTTGTATATGAAAACATGCTCAGCATCACTAGTCATCGAAGAAATGCAAAACAAAACCACACTGAGATATTATCTCACCCCAGTCAGACTGGCCAGTATTAAAAAGACCAAGAACAACAAATGTTGGTGAGGATGTGGAGAAAGGGAAACTCTTCTACACTTTTGGTTGGACTGTAAATTAGCACAGCCATTATGGAAAACAGTATGGAGCCTTCTCAAACAACTATAGATAGAATTACCAGATGATCCAGAAATCCCACTACTGGGTATAGATCCAAAGGAATGGAAATCATCATGTTGAAGCGATACCTGCACTCCCATGTTCACTGCAGCTCTATCTATCTACAATAGCCAAAATATGAAACCAGCGTAAGTGACCAGTGACAGGTGACTGCATAAGGAAAACGTGGTATATCTACACGATGGAATACTACTCAGCCATACAAAAGAATGAAATTCTGCCACTTGCAAGAACATGGATGAGTCTGGAGAAGATTATGTTAAGTGAAATAAGCCACACAAGGAAGAGAAATACCACATGTTCTCACTCATAAGTGGGTGCTAACAAAGAAAGAGAAGGAAAGAAAGAATAAGAGAAAGAAACAAGAAAGAAAGAAAAGATCAAAACAATACATAGAACTTCAAAAGGGGAAAACAAACCTAAGGATTATAGAGGTGGCGGGGAGGTGGGGTGGGGCGTAGGATATGTTGGGGAAAGGGCATAAAGAAAAATCACTATTTGTAATAATAATATGCTTATAATAAATAAATAAGTTTAAAAAGTTCATATAATACATATTATTTTGCCAAGTCTTTTTAAAAAATTTAAATTGTTGAAAATTTTTAATTATTTAGAGGCACAGGCAATTTCTTCTGTGAGTTTCACATTCCTATCTTGACTTAATTGATGAGTTTCCTTTGTCTATAATAACCGCCATCTCATATTTTCTTGTCACAATCCTATCCATTTTTCAAGACCCATCGCAAGTGACACCTTTGCCACAAAACCTTTCCAGAAACATTCAACTCAATATAATTTTTCCATACTCTGAACTCCTGTGGGCTGAAAGAAAATCCTCTTTCTCCTGAGTATCTGCTACATGCAGGAACTGTTAAACAGTCTCTATTAAGCCATTTAATAATTCCAGAAATCCTATTAGATGCATGCATTATACTCTTCATGTTGATAAAATCTATAATGTGAGATCCTCACCAATACTGAATTTGAGTATGTGACAGGATAAATGCCTGCCTCCATGCCAAATCAGTAAAGCAAGCTGAATCCTCAAAGCTTTCTTAAATGATTCAATACCTGTAGATTTAAGACATTTACAGTTAATTTGCTATTAAAAACTATTATTTTCTTATGTTGTTTTATCACCCTTGTGTTGTCACCATCACCAACATAAACTTTTGCCTAAGAAAAAATTTACAGGCAATGTGACGTAAGAAACACAATTTTATTACTTCACAGAGTAAACAGGTGTGCAACTAGGAAGAGACGGTACCAGGACTGTCGAGTGGTGGGATCAGGAAGTCAGCTTCTGTTCTCTCTTTCTTCAAGTGATTTGCTCCAGCACATCAGCCCGGCTGTATGTGATTTAAAGTGTTCCTGGGAAAAACTATATGCCATGAATCTTTAGGGCCACTCTCAAATAATTAAAATCTCAGATTTTCTACACGAGTGCTAAGGTTTTGTTTTAAAGTAGAGAAGCTCAGGGCAGTTAACTAACTTACCCATGGTCTTGCAGCTAGTTCCTCTCATCTCATTCCTTCCTGACATCTGTATGTTTCTGATCTCCTGAACACCGCTCTTTCGAGGATATAATAAATGATAAAGTATCATTTTTTTACCTCCCCATCATATTGTTTTCCTTGTAGTTCTTTAATCTTAATAGGAAAGAAGGCATCAGTATACTTATAATTTATTCAATATAATATTTTTATTCTTATAAATTATAAGCCTAATTGATATTAAAATTAAAAATTAATTCCACATATTTAAACTATTATTTTATAAGGGTTTGATTAGTATCCATTTAATAGACATTGAATTTGGGACTCATTGAGGTCAAGTAATTCACTCAAGGTTTTACCTGCAGTAAGCAACTAAAATGCGTTAATATATCGCTCAATCATGAATGTTTGCATTTGCCTTTCTAGCAAGGACTAAATTTTGCAAATATTAAACTTAATAACGTTTAATTTTGTCTCTTTTAAATCTTGTACCCTTGAAACCTTTATCTCCCTGAAGCTACTGCTCCAAGGGAAAGGCCAGCAAGCCCTGGGTCTCTTGGGCAGTATCTCTCACCTGTCACAGCAAGGGCTAATTCTGGGGCAATGGGTAGGATCATGGCAGGAAAATATGGGCTGGGGTTATTATAGACAAAGGAAACTCATCAATTAAGTCAAGATAGGAATGTGAAGCTCACAGAAAAAATTGCCTGTGCCTCTAAATAATTAAAAATGTTCAGCAGAGCTTCTGGTCAAGATGGCAGAATAGACTGTCCCCAGTGTCACTCTTTCCCACAAATCAACCAATTTACAACTATTAAAAAGCAATGACAACCAAGCTGGGGCCACCAGAGCTCAGAAGAAGAGAAGAGACCTATGGTCTGCATGAAGGCAGGAGAAGTCATGATGACAGAAAGAAAGAACTGCTCCGACCATTTTGAATCCCGGCCACTTCAAGGCTGGAGTTGGTGAGTGCATGGAGCAGGAGCTGACAAAAGCCACAGCTGTGCCCTTTGTATGAAGTTGCTTGGAAGCTGCAGGGGAGAAGAGGGCCTTGGTGGCCCCCAGGCCAGCAACACCACTATTAGGGTCCCTCTGGACCCACACGGGAATGAGAAACCACAACAACTGAAAAAAGGAGCCACTCTCAGAGGCCAGTGAGTCATCACTAGGGACCAGTGCATGGTCCACCCCATGGGAAGTGTTCGGAGCATGGGCAGTGGGGGAGACAGGCTGCCGGGGAAACACTAGGGCATAGCAAGGACAGCTGATCTGCCCTCTATGAGCGCAGGACCAGTGAGTGGAGATTGGTCAGGAATGTAGAATTGCATGGGGTGCAGTTTGATGAAAAGACTCAGGCCCAGACCAGAGTTTCTACACAACCCAGGGGTGCCAGACCTAACTAGACCCAGAATTATCTATAAAGAAAACCATTAAAACCTGGGCTGCCCAAAAAGCCTTCTCCAGAGAATCAGCAGCAAAGCAGCAATTTAACTCAACCACAGAGCTCAAGTGCTGATCCCCACAGGAAGTTCCCCATTTGAGAAGTAAGCAAGGGACAACTAATGTTCCAGCAGAGTTTAAGTGGTAGGAACAGCAAATAATCAAACACAGAACTGGAAGAAAAAACAAAGCACCCACAGACCAGAGACAAAGTTTGATATTAACTAGTAAATGTCTCACATCACCAAAGAACACCTACAAAACCTAGAAGGACCAGAAGTCCCCTGGGCTACCAAGTAGGGAGGAGAAACGGCTGGGGGACTCAGCCATGAACCCCAACACCCACAACCAGCCCAGCGATGACCACTGAGCCACTGCAGGAAGTGCCCTGGGCTACCAAACTGGGGCAGTGGGGGGCAAGGGCTTCAGCCACACCCCCCTGACATCTGCACCCAGCCCAGCAATGACCAAACCACTGCAGGATGCCCCCTGACCTACCCTACAGGAATGAGGGGGGTGCCATGGGACTCAACCCCACTCCTCTTCCTTCCTCCTTCTCCCACCCTATTTCGTCCCCCTTTCCCCTCTCCCCCTGCCCCCGAACCGCTCCACAACATCATAAAATGTCAAAAAATATTAATAAATTAATTTAAAAGTTCAACAATTTAAATTTTTAAAAAAGACTTTGCAAAATAATATGTATTATATGAAATCAGTTTTTAGTAAAAAGAAAAAAGATGACTTATCCACCCATATAGATTTGACACAAGCATATATATAAACATAGAAATAGTAATATTAAAATATTAATATTGATTACCACAAGCAGGTGAGCATGAAGGAAATAATAATGAAATACAGTATTTATGTAGTGTGTGCACTTCTATGGATATATATTCAAAAGTTCAGCTCAGACTTTAAGTTTCTTTAAAGCAAGGAAGGTCTGTGGAATTGTAACATTTTTGGTTTTTTGTTTGTTTGTTTATTAAGAATATTCATGAGATACAAAGCTAATTGTCACCCCTCATGCTCATGATATGAGGGCCAGATTCATACTGGGGGCATACCCATTACCACAAATTACTTTTTCACCCTGTGTCCCCACCCAATTATCCCCCAATCTCCCTCCCCCCCCAACTCCGCTTTGTAGCCCTAGGAATGTTCCCTCCCTCTGTAAGACCACTGCACTACTGTGGTCTTTCTTTCCTTCCTTCCTTTCTCTCTTAGCTCCCACATACGAGTGAGCACATGTGGTATTTATCCCTCTGTGCTTTGCTTATTTCACTCAACATAAGTTCTTCCAGGCTCATCCATATTGTTGCAAATGGGAGTATTTCAATCTTTTTTATGGCAGAGTAGTATTAATAGTGTATATATAGCACATTTTCCTTATCCAATCATTCATCAATGGACATTTAGGTTGGTTCCATATCTTGGCTATTGTAAACAGAGCTGTGATTAACATAGGAGTGCAGGTATCTCTTTGACATGATGATTTCCATTCCTCTGGGTATATAACCAGAAGAGGGATTGCTGGATCGTATGGAAGACCTATCCATAGTTGTTTGAGAAATTTCCATACTATTTTCCATAGTGGTTGTACTAATTTACAGTCACACCAACAGTGCAGGAGCATTCCCTTCTCTCCACACCATTGCCAGCATTTGTTATTCACCATCTTTTGATTATAGCCTGTCTGACTGGAGTGATGTGGTATCTCAATGTGGTTTTAATTTGCATTTCCCTGATGACTAGTGATGGTGAGCATTTTTTCATGTATCTGTTGGCCATTTGTATGTCTTCCTTTGAAAAATGTCTATTCAGCTCCTTTGACCACTTTTTAATTGCATCATTTGCTTTTTTACTGAATAGTTGCTTGAGTTCTATGTATATTCTGGGTATTAATCCCTTGTCAGATGCATAGTTAGCAAAAATTTTCTCCCACTCTGTAGGTTGTCTTTTCACTCTGTTGATTGTTTCCTTTCCTGTGCAGAAACTTTTTAGTTTAATATCGTCCCATTTGTTTATTTTTTCTTTTGCTGCTTGTGCTTTTGGGCTCATGTTCATACAGACTTTGCCCAGACCTAATTGCTGAAATGTTTCACCTATATTTTCCCTTAGTAATTTTACAGTTTCAGGTCCTCTACTTAAGTCTTTAATCCATTTTGAGTTGATTTTAGTGTATGGTGAGAGATGTATATTTAGTTTCATTCTTCTGCATATGGATATCCAATTTTCTGAATACCAATTATTGAAGAGGCAGTCTTTTTCCCAATGTAGATTTTTGTTGCCTTTGTTCAATATCAGATAGCTATAAGCCTGAGGAGTGATTTCTGGGTTCTCAATTCTACTCCACTGGTCT
>NW_007738057.1:35812-43279 GCF_000696425.1 Galeopterus variegatus
CATTTCTGTGAAGAATGTCATTGGTATTTTGATGGGGATTGCATTGAATCTGTAGATTACTCCCAATTTATTATATTATGTGTATATATGTGTATATATTCAAATCTTTGTGTATATATATATATATGTATCTTTTTGTTTATGTGTGTACTTTTATGGATATATATTCAAAAGTTCAGCTCAGATTTTAAGTTTCTTTAAAGCAAGGAAGGCCTATGAAATTGTAACATTTTTGAAGCCAACCTCCAGTAGAATGATTGCATAGCTGGGGCACAACTAATGAGCAAAAGATATAATAATTGTGCCAGTCAGTGACAGAACCTCCATCTTATTGTTCTTAGTTGATTGACTCAGTACAGAACTGATTTCTGCAATAATTTTTTTTTAAATGTGTTATGGAAAACACATTTATGTATGCAAATGCTTGCTAGCATCAATTTGTTTCTGATTTAGCTTCTTCCCTTCCCAGGCAGTATATGATGCTGGTCCCCTTTCTGCTCCACACTGTGACCCCTGAGAAGGGCTGCCTCCTTCTGAGCCACCTGAATGAGACAGTGACAGTCAGTGCTTCCTTGGAGTCTGTCAGGGGGAACAGGAGCCTCTTCACTGAGCTGGTCGTGGAGCAGGATTTATTCCGCTGCGTCTCCTTCACTGTGAGTACTAGAGTACTAGTTGCTTGTTCCTCTTTTATACGTTATATTTCGTTCTATTGGTGATGGAGATCTGGTGTTCAGTCCCAAGAAATGACTTTAAGGATGTATGTAGGAATTCAGAAAAAAAGTAAAGACTTTTTCAGCTACTAATGAACAAAGCATGTATTTTCCACCAGAGCAGAGGAAAAAATATTTTTCTAAATGCCAAAGTTCAATTTAGTTCTTAATAAAAATTCTATTGCCCAAGAAAGTAGTATGATTTGGAGGAGTTTTCCAGCTTTGATATTAACTATCTCTTTAAGGCCAGAGTTTGATGTTGCCTAGAAACAGATTATGCAAAAATCTCATTATGAGAAAAATCTGCCTGCAGCAAAATTTTTTTTTCTTATGGTGGGATGTTAGATGTCTATGGTCTTCTAAATATGTAAATGTGTAAAATACTCCAAACAAACATCCAGTACCCCTATGAGGCTGCCTAACGTTGGATCCTAAGCTCCTGTATTTTCCCATATTTTTTCAGAGATGCTTCTCTCCATCTCTTCAGAAAGTATATACTCAGTTAAAAGGAATACGATTTAACAGCTAGAGCTCTAGGGGAGCTACATGGAGGTTTGAGTTCCATTAATGGCTGCTCTTATTGATAACTTCACTTTTACATCTAGTGAGATATTTGTACCCTCCTAGCTTCTTAGTGAAGCTGGGGGAGAGATAGTAAGCAGTAATGGATGGATAGTTCAGAGGGAGAAGACTGGATAGTTACTCAGTACTAAAAAAAAAAAAAATCCTTTTTTTTTAGCTCCCAAGGATCTCATCCCCATCAGAGGTGGCATTCCTCACTGTCCAGATAAAGCGACCTACACGAGATTTCAGGAAAAGGAACACAGTGCTGGTAAAGAACGCTCACAGTCAGATCTTTGTCCAGACCGACGAACCCATCTATGAGCCAGGACAGACAGGTACGTAGGGAAATTCCACTGGCTGGGGCAACAGTGGGAAGGAAGGACCACCTGCTTGGCCCATTTTCCAGCCAAAGTCACCATTACTCCCATCCCTTCGCCTCCTGTCTTCCTACCCAGATTGCTTGCTTTATCAGGTCTAAATCTCATCAGAGGATTTCTTTTTTGGTAAGATTCCATGTTGTCTCCATGGATGAAAATTTTCACCCCCAAAATGAACTGGTAAGCATCTAGTAGCTATGGTTTGGGTAGGAGTTTGGTGGAAATACTCTCTCAGAATAAAGCAGGAAGATCTAGCAAAAGCAAAAAGACAAAAGAACATTCCTTTTGGGAGCTGGCTCCAGCCTCACCACAGGTCTAGAGGGTTAACAGGCAAAATTGAGGGACAGGAAATGAAAAAGTCCTTTCTCATATAACCGTAGTTAATCAGTCCGGCAGTAGTCAGCCACATGCATTGCCCTGAACACACTGTACTAAGAGTAATGAGGAGACACAAGAAAAAAGTTAGGTGCTATTTGTATTCATACTCTCAATGAGTTTATGATTGAGAAAACACCGAAGGGCTTTACTTCTTCTGAACATGCATGCATGTATAATAGAAAATATTATAATTTTATTATGTAATATATATTTATGACATATAGAATATTTGTAATATATACATACTTATTTTATGCTAATTGAGTGTTCCTTCTTCCAACTATCCTTCAATATTAAGATAAAGAAAAAAAAGCTGCTTTTAAAAAGTAGATAATAGACAATGTTGACACTAGAAGAAATATTCTTGGTTTACTTTTATCCAAATAAGTCTAGTATTTCTCTTCCTGTTGGGTCTAAATTATTATGACACATAATTCTATTAATATCTATTTCCTAATTTGTGAAAGTAAACAGCATAGCTATATTCTTCACTAGGAGGATTTAAGTATCCAAATGATATTGTTGATGAATAATATTAATAAATATCATTTTAAAATAATTTTTCAAAAATGTTTTTTCAGGGAAGTGGCAGCAGTTGGTATACTGAAAAATGCACCTAACATTTCAGGGTTTTATTTTGGAAAAAAGTTATAGACGTTTTGAAAATATTTGTATTTCCAGTAAATATTTCCAACCTCCCTTATTTCCATTATCTCTATTAGCAGTGCTTCCCAAATTGTAGGTCAAAGTTCATGTGCCAAAGATAATCAGTATCCTGGATGAAAAAGTGCACATGTTAGTATGTGGGATGTGAGTTAAATTGTTTTTGTCTAAAAATTTATGTTTTGTCTCAATTTTGAATTATTATTTAGCTAGGTACAAAATTATAAAATAAAAACTATTTTCTCTCAGCACTTTTGTAATATCCCACTGATTTCTCTTTATTTCACTGCTTATTATTAAAATTTTCAAATATACAGAAGAATAAAGAGTAAAGACTTTTTCAGCTACTAATGAACAAAGCATGTATTTTCCACCAGAGCAGAGGAAAAAATATTTTTCTAAATGCCAAAGTTCAATTTAGTTCTTAATAAAAATTCTATTGCCCAAGAAAGTAGTATGATTTGGAGGAGTTTTCCAGCTTTGATATTAACTATCTCTTTAAGGCCAGAGTTTGATGTTGCCTAGAAACAGATTATGCAAAAATCTCATTATGAGAAAAATCTGCCTGCAGCAAAATTTTTTTTTCTTATGGTGGGATGTTAGATGTCTATGGTCTTCTAAATATGTAAATGTGTAAAATACTCCAAACAAACATCCAGTACCCCTATGAGGCTGCCTAACGTTGGATCCTAAGCTCCTGTATTTTCCCATATTTTTTCAGAGATGCTTCTCTCCATCTCTTCAGAAAGTATATACTCAGTTAAAAGGAATACGATTTAACAGCTAGAGCTCTAGGGGAGCTACATGGAGGTTTGAGTTCCATTAATGGCTGCTCTTATTGATAAATCATGACATTTTCCCCTGGATGCAGTAGTAATACACTTGTAAAAGAAATATACATTCTCCCACTTACCATGATATCATTATCACACTTAACACAATTACATGTAAATTTTCTATACCTATTTCAAGTTTGCAGCCAAATATTCTGAATTATCTTAAAAATGTCTCAAAGATCTGGATGCTTACACGTTGTTTTTGGTTATTATGATTCATAAGTACCCTTTTTTCCAACTCTCTACAATGGAAATTTTCAACCAAGTGCAAAAATTAACAAAGTAGTAAGATAAAACCTTATGCACCTATCACCTATTACAAAAATTATAAAATTTGCCTATTTTTTGTTCCATTTACTACTCCTACAGCATTTTCCTTTTGCTCTAATATTTTAGAGCAAGTCATAGGAATCAAAATATCTTAAAGTTTTTAAAATCTACAACATTTTCTCCCCCTGACGTTAATTTATTGAAGTAAGTCTGTTGGCCTGTAAATGTCCCGCTTGCTGGATCTGCCTGCTCACTTCCTCATGGAACATTAAATTAATTATGTTTAATTTTTCCTATGGGCAATTTTAAGAGGATACTTTGATTACATAGCTCCTCTTGGTGGCAGCGACAGAGCAAATTGTTTAATGACCTAAAATAATCTCTCCCCCCAAATTTTTTACTCTAGACAATTTTGCTTTCTTCTTTTCCTTTTGTGTATACCATAAATATTAATTCTGTCATTTAAAAAAAAAGGAAGCAGAGTTAAAATGTGATAGGAAAGTCTAAAGATCACAACTTGAAATTCCTGGACAAAAGCCAATAATTAGGATTTTATAAAAGTGACTTAAGCATAATGTATATGATCCAGTGACTGATATGATTATAAACAGTAGTAGACTCAGAATTGACAGTCATAAGTATGCATCCCCTACCAATAACTCACTATGCTATTTAAATATGCTGCTGCTCCTCTGAGCCTTCATCTCTTCAGCAGTAAGTTGAGGGAGTAGACATTATCTATGAGGTTCCCTTCCACGTTTACCTGTTGTGATTACATGGAACTCCTACAGTTCCCTTTAATCTTGACTATGAAAACTCATTTCCTACGAGCAAGAATAGCAGAAGGTGCACACAGAGTAAAGAAATAAACCGGCCTCAATATTATATACTGGAAACACCAAAACACCCAGGCCTCTGCCTCAATTCTGTCTCGACATAATTGTCACGGAATTATCTAGCTAATCCTGGGGCAGATAACTATATCTTGAAGAAGGATTTCAAAATAAGTTGTTCTGATTCTGTTTTTTTTATTTCAAGTGATATCAGAGGCAATTGCAAATGAGGGGAGAAACAAGTATCTAAAGCAAAATAATGATCAATTTTTCCATTTTTATTAAATGAGAGAAAGAACTATATATGTATAGTGTGTACATGCACACTCAACCCCACAAATTACCCCATGATACTTGTAGGATTCTTTCTCTCTCTCTCTATATATATATATATATGTGCGTGTGTGTGTGTGTGCGTGTGTGTGTGTGTGTGCTTATGTGTATATGCTGTAATTGTATTGGGGCTCTCTATATATATATATATATGTGCGTGTGTGTGTGTGCGTGTGTGTGTGTGTGTGCTTATGTGTATATGCTGTAATTGTATTGGGGAACATATTCACACCAAAATGTTCACAGTGATTATCTTCTTTGTTTGCTTATTTTTTATTTATTCTTATTCTTTTTATCATCAGGATTTGCTCTTTTGGTATACAGAATAACTTTTGGTTTTATAAAAACAAAATAAAAAGAATGGTAAAAATAACTAGACTAAAAAGAAGACATTTTTTTAAATCCCAAAGGGAATATGGTGGTACAGTGCAGTAAAGTTTCAAACATTTTCAAGGATAATATTTCTCAAGGGAGATACTTTCCAGACATGCTTCTACTTGGTATGAGCCCAGATGTTAAAGATGTGCGGGAAACTGTAGAGAGTAACTGTTCTGTGGAGGGTTGGTAGTGAGTAATGCAGATAGCTTTCTTCAATTCCTGATTTATTTCTCATGTGACAGATACACCTACAGGAAGACTGTCCCAGTACTTGCAATGGTGAGCATGTGCAGAAAAGTACTTCATGTTCCTACCTGTCACAAGCAAGAGTTCTGTGAGAAATTCAGCCAACAGGTTAGTATGCAGTGTTCTGTCTGGTGCTGTCACCTAGTGATACAACCAGTGAGATGCCCCATTTCACCAAGGGGACATCAGGGAAAACTTGCCTCAAAATATACTCCAACAAAAAAAGGAATTTCTCTTATTAGTCAACAAGATTCTAATCTGGATGACTAACCCTGGAAATTACAAAGAAAATAATGAATATTAAGTTCTTGAAGGTCGATTAGCATGTTTAACCCAAAGAAGTTGCCTTGGCCTCAGAAAGGGGATATTAGATTTATTGACTGTTAATTTTAATCAATAGGACATTTATTGTTTTTTTGTATTCTTCTCAGCTCAACGGTAATGGCTGCATCACCCAACAAGTAAAAACAAATTTGCTCCAGACTAAAAATATGGGCTATGAGATGAAACTTAGAGTGGAAGCCAAGATCAGAGAAGAGAGAACAGGTTTAAGTACTAAATGAATATGAGAGATAAAACAATAAACACTGATTTATTTTCCATAACAAAATAAGAGTCATTTGTAGGAAAGAAATTTTAAGACTAAAGTAATTTCCAAGAGTAGTTACTCTTTTCTATATATTTTTCAGACCTGACATTTACTGGAAATGGGACCAGTGAAGTCACAAACATTGTAACCAAACTCATATTTGTGAAAGCAGATTCACACTTTAGACGAGGAATCCCCTTTTTGGACAGGTAAAGTGTATTGTAATTCACAGGTAAGCGAAGTGTTCAGTTGTACCTAAGACCAGGCCACACACCTGGTTAGTGTTATCAATTAATTAATTCTACCCAAATCATAAAACCAAGAACTAGATACTTTCCTTCCTAAATATCACTGATGAAATGTACAAACTCATACTAAAGTATTAGGAAAATCAGATACTATTTTTTTAATATGTTGTTAATAAAGATGCTTAATGTAATATGACTGTTATTAAATCAAATCTTTTTCCTCTCACCATTTTAGTATAAATAAATGATATTTCTGTCATTATCCAGCCAGAATCTGAATTTTCACAGTTTCTCACAAATGACTACCAATTTCTGGTTGTCAGTGTCCTTCTTTATATCTGTTGTTCTATTTAGAAATAAGTAAATGATTGGTTTTAATTTTAGGAATAGGTATTATAGTAATGTGCATTTCATAGTTATTATTATTGTGTTGTTTTTCATGTTTAAGGTATATATCTTAAGAATAATTAAAAAAAAGAAAAATATTGATTTTATTCATATTAATAATTAATTTTACTAGTTTTATAATTATTAAATTTTCCTCAAAGCAAACATTCTCATGTGGATTTTGTAGGTGGTTTGTTCAGAAAGTAATAATAATAAAGTTATTAAGTAACAATTATGGAATAATTACTATGAGCCAGATATCCTCTAGTGCATTTTAAATGGATTATCTTAATCATTAATACTTCCATATGAAGGAGGCACTGCTATTATCTCCATTGTAACAAATGTGGAAAATTGAAGCTCAGAGAAGTAACTTGTTTAGCTGGTGGAGTTCGGTACACAAGCAAGCATTCTAGCCTCCATCCAGTTGAAAAGTTCACCTAAAACAGTTTAGCTTCACTTCTGTTAATTTGACTCTAGGTGTGCATTAAGTGACACATTGTAATTCTTAACAACTTCCCTTATCTTAATGGAAACACTGCTTAGTATCAAAAGTAGACAAGCTATATAAGGATCCAAATGGAAGGAAACATTTTGTAGTAAATATAAAAGGGTTTTTTTTTTTTTTTTTTTTTTTTTTTTTTTTTTTTTGGGG
>NW_007738057.1:44134-47377 GCF_000696425.1 Galeopterus variegatus
AAAAAAAAGCCCTCTGAGGATAAAAAGAAACATTAATGACTATGACTCCTGGGGTCATAGGCAGGAGCCAAGGGCAGCACCCATCACCTGGAAGCAGGCAGAAGCACACCCAGAGTCCTAGACAGGAGCCAAGGGCAGCATCCCCCACATGGCAGCAGGCAGGGGCAAGCCAAAAACACCACTTCTGTGCAGGTGGCCCACCACAGCCACCACAACAGCAATGACTATTTCAAAAGCAGCTCAACACCACAGTAGTAGCCACAGCCACTGTGCAGGCAGCCTACCAGACACGTGAGTACATTGACACAAGGAGAGTCACCAGCAGAGAGCAGAAAAAGAAGAGACTGTCTCTCTCCTCCAAGCCCACTCCAAAGCAATAGAAGCAACTGCTCTACCAGATGACCAGACATCAATGTAGGAATACTAGAAATAAGAAAATCCAAGAAAATATGACACCACCAAAATAATACAGTAGTTTTCACATAGCGGACTCCATAGAGCAGGAAATCCTTGAAATGACTGAAAAGGAATTCCAAGCAACAATATTAAGGAAACCCAATGAGATATGGAAGACTCAGTTAGACAACATAATGAAATGGGGAAAAAATCCAAGATTTGAAGGAGGAAATTTACAAAGAGATTAATACCTTAAAAAAGAATGTAGCAGAACTCATGGAACTGAAAGATTCATTCAATGAAATAAAAATCACAACTAAGAGCTTAAGCAGCAGGCTAGAAAAAGCAGAAGAAAGAATTTCTGATCTTGAAGTTAGTCTTTTCAAAATAACCCAGGTGGACAGAAAAAGAATTTTGAAAAATGAAGAAAATATACGAAAGCCAGCAGACAACCTTAAGCACACAAACATTTGAATTATGGGTGTTACAGAAGGGGAGGAGAAAGGAAAAGGCATGGAGACTCTATTCAATAAAATAACAAAACATCCCAGGTATAGGGAGACACATGGACCTTCAGATCCAGGAGAATCAAAGACACATACACAAATAGATTCTAAAAATATCTTCTCTGAGACACACTATTGTCAAATTGGCAAAGCTGAAAGACAATGAGGGAATCTTAAAAGCAGCAAGATGGAAGAATCAAGTCACCTGTAAATGAGCCCCTATCAGACTAACAGCAGACTTCCCAACAGAAACTCTAAAGGCCAGGAGAAAATAGGATGATATATTTAAAAGAAAAACGCTGCCAGCCAAGAATACTATACCCATCAAGGCTATCCCTCAGAAATGAGGAAGAAATAGTGTATTTCCAGACAAACAAAAACTTTGGGAGTTCACCATCACATGACCAGCCCCACAGGAAATCCTAAGGGAGTCCTGCATCTGGAATCAAAAAAAGATAATCACTACCACAAATACACATGAAAGAACTAAGACCACTGGTAGAACAAAAATATAAATCAGAAACAGAAAGAAACTTGCCACCACAAAAAAACACCATCAAAAACAAACAGTAAAAGGGGAAGGAAGGAACAACAGATATTTAAAACAAATGAAAATTTATAAAATGCCAAGAGTAAGACAATATCTTTCAATAATAACCCTAAATGTAAATGTATAAATATTCCTGCTCAAAAGACACAGACTGGCTGATTGGATTAAAAAGCTAGATCCGAGTTTAAGATGGCGATGGGTCTGGAGCGGGCATGCCAGAAGACAGCACGAGCCTGAGAAGTGTGCGCTGTGCTGCCAGAGTACTACTTGCATTTCCAAGAGCAAAAAAAATGAATAAATCATTGATCAACTAATCTACAATGACAAAAAAGCAACTACAGATTCGAGGTTTTAGGGCCGACACAAAAGAAGATTCCTGAGAGTGCCCAAGCCACGCTGCGGGACCGAGTGAGCAGCCCGAGGCAACAAAGGCCAAGAAAGATGCAGAAACATAGAGTAAGGCGCTGGACCGGCCCAGCTCTGTGAGCTCAGTGAGTGACCCCCAGCCCAGCCCCGCTTGCGGGGCAGACGCCCACCCGGCTCCGGCCTACCGCATCAGGCTAGGCATCGGCACTAGCGCTGCCTCCATTTTCTCGGGTAGGGGTGGAGCCAGCTGGCTCGGATCAGCCTGGCCTGCCCTCTTTGCTTGGCATGGCTCCTCACTGAGCCAAGCTACTTGCGTGCCTGGGCGCGGGGCCCCCCGGGGCCTGCGGACCGGCCTACAATCCCACTCCCCCTGTGGATCTCTGGCAGGACTGGTGGTGGGGGGAGGCCCCAGCCAGCGTCGGGTGGGCAAGGAGGAGGAGCCCACCCAGATTGTCACTCCACCACACCCT
This sequence comes from Galeopterus variegatus, assembly GCF_000696425.1. Taxonomy (NCBI): domain Eukaryota; kingdom Metazoa; phylum Chordata; class Mammalia; order Dermoptera; family Cynocephalidae; genus Galeopterus; species Galeopterus variegatus. Next base: position 46,423 of record NW_007738057.1, read on the forward strand.
GGGCTTCGGCCCCAGGTAAACTTCCTGTTTCCGGGAGACAGATAACATCTCTGTGGCCATCAGTTCGGAAGAACCCCAAACTGATTTCTGGCTGGGAGAGGTGAGGCCAGAGCACTCTCGAGCTCGCTTGAACCTGTCGGAGAGCTGACTGCCAGTGGGTGCCCGGGTCGGCCCGTGCTGCGGGGATACAAGGAGGAACTGTGTGTGTGGGATCTTCCCCCAAGGAGCTCACACCCGGGTGTAGGAGATAACTCAACTACACAGATAGCCACAGTACCGGGCGGAAAGTGAGAGGCCCAGAGGAGGCCTTATGCAGGGCCACAAAAGCACTCAGAGCGTACCTACCAGAACCCTGAAAGCCTTCCTGGGCAGGGCGGGGCAGAGCACAGGCTTGAAGTCCTGGCTGATAGATGAGGACTGCAGAAGACACGCCCAGCACTGTACTGAGCACACAGAGTGGGGAGGGGTCCAGCAAAGGAGACAGAGACTCAGCAAAAAAAAATACACACCCTGCGGGCCCCCCCTGCAAGGTTCAACAGCCCCACCTAGTGCTCACAGAGTGGGGAAACACCTGGATAATGAGGTGGAAACTCAGCAGAACACACATACCCTGTGGGGCCGGCAGGGCGAGATCCAGCAGCCTAGTAGAGTCCAAGCTGACCAGAGAGGAGGCTTCCCGGAGAGGCCCNAGAGAAGCATCAAATCACCTATAAGGGAGCCCCAATCAGGCTAACATCAGACTTCTCAGCATAAACCCTAAAAGCTAGAAAGGAATGTGATGATATATTCAAAATACTAAAAGACAAAAATTGCCAGCCAAGAATACTCTACTCTGCAAGGCTGTCCTTCCAAAATGAAGGTCAAATAGTATATTTCTCAGACAAACAAAAACTATGGGAGTTCATCACCACATGACCACCGCTACAAGAAATTCTCAAGGGAGTACTGGGATTGG
>NW_007738058.1:0-259 GCF_000696425.1 Galeopterus variegatus
GCAGCCCTCACAGGTTGAAGTCCCATGCCTGAAGTTTTCCCAGGCTGCTGTTGCATAATGTTGCCCTACAGTTCTGGGTTCCCAGAAGTAGTCCTGCTCTCATGGCTCTGCTAGGCATTGCCCTACAAGTACTCTCTGTAGCATTTTCAATTCTGACCCCACATTTTTGCTCAGTATTGCTCTAGTAGGGGCTCTCCGTGGTGGTTTTGCTGCTCCATCAGATTTTTGCCTGTGTCCCTTGGCTTCTGATGCATCCTTT
>NW_007738058.1:432-6872 GCF_000696425.1 Galeopterus variegatus
GTGTGGTAGGCGGGAGCCAGGCAGGCGGGGAGCAGTCGGGCTTCGCCCCGCAAGTGGGGCTAGGCTGGTGGTGACTCACAGAGCACACAGAGTTGGGCCAGTCCGGCGCATTTCACTCCGTTTCTGCACTGTTTCTGCTGGCTTTCTTGGCCTTTCTTGTCTGGGCTGTTCGTTCGTTCCCGCAGCCGGGCTTGGGTGCTCTCAGGAGTCCTCTTCTGTGTCGGCCCCAAAACCTTGAACCTGCTGCCACTTGTTTGTCGATGTAGGATCATTGTTGAAAGAATTATTCGCCTTTTGTTGCTCTTGGAAATGCAATTAATACTCTGGTATCACAGTGCACTGCTCTCAGGATCGCGCTATCTCCTGGCACGGCCGCTCCAGACCCGTCGTCATCTTGAATCCAAACCCATGCACAGATTTTTAAGTGTATAGTTCAATGAGTTTTGAAAAATGTTTACATCCATGTAAATATTGCCCCAATCAATATATAAAACATTTTCATCACCACAAAATGTTTTCTCATGCTCTCTTCCTGTGAATCGTTATCATCCAAAGGTAATCTGTGTTTTGATTTTATCACCATATATTAATTTTGACTTTCTAGAACTTCATATAAGGGCTATATATGTTTAATTTTATGTCTGGCTTCTTTTGTTCACCATGATGATTTTAAGATTCATCCAGTTGTGTGTATCAGAAATTTATTCTTTCATTTTTATTGCAGAGGAATATTCCATTGTATGAATATAACACAATTTTTTTATCTTTTCTCATGTTGACATATTTCTTAGTCCATTCAGGTATAACAGAATACCACAGACTGGGTCATTTGTAAATGACAGAAATTTATTGCTCACAGTTTTGAAGGCTGGGAAGTCCAAGATAAGGCACCAGCAGATTTAGTGTCTTGTGAGGAATGCATTCTCACATGGTGGAAGGGGGTGAAAGACTCCCTAAAGCCTCTTTTATAAGGACATTAATCCAATTCATGAGAAAAAAGCTATCATGACCTAATGATTTTCTAAAAGCCCCACTTCTTAACACAACAATGGGAACAGGTTTTAACAAGAATTTTAGAAGGATGCAAACATTCAGACCATAGCATATACATAAGAAGTGTCCTATTTCTCATTTGACTATTATAAAAAAAGTTCTTGGGGGGAGGGCATATGTTTTAATTTCTTATAGATAAATACTCGGGCAGTATTTCGGAATAAAATTCCTGGGTATATGAAGGTTTATTAAAAAGTTGTCAAGAGCCGGCCCAGTGGCGCACTGGAGAGTGCACCGCTTGGGAGCGCAGCGGCGCTCCCGCCGAGGCGGCGCTCCCGCCGAGGGTTCGGATCCCATGTGGACACCGGTTCCCGCTCACTGGCTGAGCGCGGTGCAGGCGCAACACCGAGGGTTGCGATCCCGTTGCCGGTCAGTAAAAAAAGACAAAAAGGAAAAAAAAAAAAGTTGTCAAACAGTTTTTCAACATGATTGTATCATTTTTCATTCTCACCAGCAGTGCATGACGGTTCCAGTTGCTCCATATCTTTTCCAACACTTGGTGTTTTCAGTCTTTTAAATTTTAGAGNATTATAAAAAAAGTTCTTGGGGGGAGGGCATATGTTTTAATTTCTTATAGATAAATACTTATGAATAAAATTCCTGGGTATATGAAGGTTTATTAAAAAGTTGTCAAGAGCCGGCCCGGTGGCGCACTGGAGAGTGCACCGCTTGGGAGCGCGGCGGCGCTCCCGCCGAGGGTTCGGATCCCATGTGGACACCGGTTCCCGCTCACTGGCTGAGCGCGGTGCAGGCGCAACACCGAGGGTTGCGATCCCGTTGCCGGTCAGTAAAAAAAGACAAAAAGGAAAAAAAAAAAAGTTGTCAAACAGTTTTTCAACATGATTGTATCATTTTTCATTCTCACCAGCAGTGCATGAGGGTTCCAGTTGCTCCATATCTTTTCCAACACTTGGTGTTTTCAGTCTTTTAAATTTTAGAGTGAAGCGATATCTTATTGTGGTTTTAATTATATTTCACTGATATTAAAGATGTTGAGTACCTTTTCAGGTGCCATTAGTATTTCTTCTTTTGGGTAATGTATTTTAAAGGCTTTTGCCTATTTTAATGTATTTCATTTTAATGGGATTTTAAAAATTATTATTATTGACTTGTTAAGGGATGTTTATATATTCTAGATTTATATATTTGGGATATAATATAAATTATTATAAATATCTGTATTGTTAGATATCTGTATTGCATATATATTCTCCCAGTCTTTGGTTTGACTTTTCATTGTCATAGTGGGTCTTTTGAAGAGCAGAAGTATTTAATTTTTATTAAGTTCAGTGTATCAAATTTTTTTCTTTTATTGTTAGTGCTGTTGAATCCAAATACATCTTTGCCTACCCATAGTCACAGACACATAAGACTTTTTTTAATGTTTTTTTCCTAGAAACTTCATAATTTCAGCTTTTACATTTAGGTCTATGATTATCTTCAATTAATTTTTATGTATTTTCATGAATCATGAGTGCACTATCCAGTGCGCCACCAGAAGTATTTAATTTTTATTAAGTTCAGTGTATCAAATTTTTTTCTTTTATTGTTAGTGCTGTTGAATCCAAATACATCTTTGCCTACCCATAGTCACAGACACGTAAGACTTTTTTTTAATGTTTTTTTCCTAGAAACTTCATAATTTCAGCTTTTACATTTAGGTCTATGATTATCTTCAATTAATTTTTATGTATTTTCATGAATCATGTTTCTTAGAAAGCCAACTCTGAAAGATTTTCATGTAGGAGGCACATTGGGGTATACACACTTCACCTTCTATGTTCTACTCCTCGCATAGCTTGAATTTGTTTATTTCATAGAATAAGGAAGAACACTTGTAAGTCATCAGATAGTGGTGCTGCTTGAGGGCCGGCAAACACAGGAATATTAACTTCCTATCAAGTGGCTGTTTGGTCTTCTCAAAGGAGAGTGTCCTATCAGAGGCTTAGTGCTGGTTTCTGTTGTTGCACGTTAGATATTCTACAGTGACAGTACCTGCATAGGCCATGGTAAATTGGAATTTATGCATTTGATACAAAGATCTTTACATTTTTTGCCTAATCCCATAAGTCCATCCACATGCCTCTTCCCCAGACTTCCTAACTCCCAGTCTTCCAATCTTTCTCATTTCAGACAACTGAGCAACAAAACAAGCCATTCACCATGGCCCATGAATTTATATATATTCTTACATTGGGCTACATCTCCTTCCTCACAAAGTGAATGATCATGTTTATTGCCTAAGCTTTGCCCATTGGGAAGATTTCTCTGCATTGTTGTCTTCATTTTGCCTTGAATGGGGCTGTGGTTCAGTTGCTGTCCATTTTGGCTTGCATTGACATACCAGGCTGACCTATCTGTGAGTAAACCTTGGTGTTTTTCCTTCTCCATCAGCTGGTCATAACAGATTTCCAAAATAGCTACAGGTGTGAGCAGAAGAGAAATGATGATGTTACATTACAGATTGTGCCAATTGCTATATAGCTAACATGCGTCTTCTCTACTTGTGTCCCATTCCAATATGCCACTTACATTTACTATGGATAGCTGTTGGACTTGCTTGATCTGATGAGTTGGAGATTCTGACAGAACCCAGCTAAGGGGCATTCTGGCTGTGTAGTCTCTTGCTATCTCATGATCAAGTGTTTCATCTCTACTAGACTCCACTAGTGTGCCAGGACCTATTGTTGTAATGGTGTAAAATTACCTACTATACATGGCATAACTGTGCTCCACATACATGGGTGTCTATATTGTGATTCTCATTTGGGTCTTGCCATAAATTCCTCATGATGTCTTTTCCTATAATTTGCTTGTACTGTAGTCTGAAGCTGCTACAGTTATCTTTTTGCTGTGATCCTCTCTGAAAGCTATTATTTTTCTAAGTTACTTGTTAGATGAGTTGGAGGAGTATTCCCAAGTGTGGAATATGCTATATCCAAAAATCTAAGAAGACTACAAAGTGTCATGCTTTCTTCAAAGTGGTGGTAGGAACATGATAAAATAATTTGTTCACTGCTTTACAAAGAATGCTGTGGTATGCCACAGACCACAGAAGTACTAAAAATGTCATTGACATGATGGTCACTCCAATGCCAATCTTTTGCAGCACATGGCACTTACTGAGGCATTCAATATACTTGCCACTTCTGGCACATTTTGTCTGATTAACATGATGTCACCCATATAGTACAACAATGTGATATTCTACAGAAAGTCCAGATGGTCCATATTCTTTAGTACTGTTATATGACAGATAAAAGGAGTTAATATAGCTCCAGAGAAAGACTGCAAAGAATGCTGTTGTCAGAACAATAACTAAGGAAAGAAAAAAAAAAAAAGAATGCTACTGTCCATATCATATAACTGCCAACTTTTTCTGGTCCTAATTCTGATAGAAATGGAAAAAATGCATTTGCCTTATCAATGGCCCCATACAATGTACCTAGGTCTGCATGAATCTACTCTAGATTAATCATTCACCTGGTACAGCCTCTGTAATTCAGGCTATTAATTGGTCAAGTTTATTTAGTCCCCCATCATCCTCCAGGACCTACCTGATTTGGGTATGGGACAGATTGAACTAAATGATGGTATAACAGGAACCATTTCCTGTCCCTGAGCTCCTTAGGTCTTTAAGGTGGCACTGATCTCTGCCATCACCCGTGTGATAAGCATTGTTTTTAATTAAGTATCTTTGCCAATTGCAATTTCAATTGTTTCCACTTGGTCTTTGTCTTCGTCCATTTTCTGTTGCTATAACAAAATATCTGACACTAGGTAATTGATAAAGAAAAGAGGCTTATTTTTGGCTCATGGTTCTAGAGGCTATAAAGTCCAAGATCAGGTGGTTGCATCTGGTCAGCTTCTGGTGAGGGCCTCATGCTACATCATACATGACAGAGAAGCAAAAGGGGAAATGGGAACGTGTGAAAGAATGGGAAGACAGACCAGACAGACCTGATTTATAAGTCACTATTGTTAGAACTAACCCAGTCCTGTGAGAACGGCATTAATTCCTTCATGAGGGCGCCTCCCTCATTGACTCAAACAACTCCCATGAAGCCCCACCTCCCGACTTCTACATTAAGGAGTAAGCTTCCAATACAGGAACTTTGGGGAGATACACTGGAACTATAGCGTTTCACCCCAGCCCCCCAAATTTCTATCCTTTTTACAGTGCAAAATGCGTTCATTACATCCCAATAGCCTCAAAAGTATGATGAACTTGTTCTAGTACCAACTCAAAAGTCCAAAGTCTCATCTGAGACTCAAGGCAAACTCCTGCCAGCTGAAAACCTGTAAAATTAAAACAAGTATCTACTTCCATAATACAATGATAGGAAAGACATGGGGTAAACATTCCCATTCCAAAAGAGAAAGATAGTCAGGAAGAAAGGAGTATCAGGCCCTAAGCAAATCTGACACCCAACAGGGCAGACATTAAATCCTAAAACTGGAGAATAATGTCTTCTGACTCCATGTCTGGCATCTTGAGCACAATGATGTGAGGATTGGGCCACCAAAGCCTCAGGAAGCTCTGCCCCTTTGATTTTGGCTGGACTTAGTCCAACCAGCAGCCCTCACAGGTTGAAGTCCCATGCCTGAAGTTTTCCCAGGCTGCTGTTGCATAATGTGGCCCTACAGTTCTGGGTTCCCAGAAGTAGTCCTGCTCTCATGGCTCTGCTAGGCATTGCCCTACAAGTACTCTCTGTGGCATTTTCAACTCTGACCCCACATTTTTGCTCAGTATTGCTCTAGTAGGGGCTCTCCATGGTGGTTTTGCTGCTCCATCAGATTTTTGCCTGTGTCCCTTGGCTTCTGATGCATCCTTTGAAATCTAGGTGTAGCACACTATGCCTCCACAGGTCTTCCTTTCTGTGAGTCTGCAGAATTAGCACCATATGAATGCCACAAAGGTTTATGGCTTATATCTTCTGGAATGGCAGGTTAAGCCACACCTCAGCCCACTTAAGCCATGCCTGGGGCAAGCAAGGAGTGCTGCATCAGAAGGTGGGGAGCAGACCCTCAAGGGGACCTTGGGTAGCAAGCCTATGGAAAGCACCCTGGACCTGTCCTCCAAAACTATTCCATTCTCCTAGGCCTTTGGGCCTGTGATAGGAGGAACAGCTTCAAAGATTTCTGAAATGGCTTTGGGGGTCTTTCTTTCATTGATAATTTCTTCTATCTGTACTAATCTCCTTAGCAAATAGTTGCTGGGTCATACCTTTTGTTTCCTCTCCTGAACATGGTGTTTTACTTTTTATATGGCCAGCTTGAGAGGTTTCCAAATCTTTCTGCTTTGCTTTACTTTTGATTATAAATTCCATCTTTAAGTCATATTTTCCCTCTTGCAGCTTAATGTAAGCAGTTAAAAGTAGACATGC
>NW_007738058.1:8201-10175 GCF_000696425.1 Galeopterus variegatus
GGGGTGTTAGTCAAATATCTTCATTTCAATTATACAATTGAGGACTGAGGCCCACGGACCCAGGAAATCCACTGTGAGCCAGACCTGGGTCAGGATTCTACTCCTGATCCTCAAATGCTCTCACTACAACAGGGCTATGTTGATGCTTGGAGTTCTGGGTATCATTTTTAGCTTAGACCTTGTGTCTCATAACCCTCAAAATGTCAGAAATGTATGATTATTCTTTTTCCTTAGTGTATAGCTACCTGAGTAAATGGCTGTAATGTTTCTTTGAGGAAGAACTAGGGAGATCATTGTGCTATTCATTGTTCTGATATCACTGTGTCCTTCCTTTTGGAGATATAGTTCTTCCATTGGCCAATACATCTGGGCCTAAAACCAGCTCAGGTCAGGAAAGAAATTGCAATTTTAAAAAATGGGGACAGCTGACTTAGCCTCCTGGTCATCAAAATTTGTCCATTAGAACTTCTGTAATGATAAAAATTTTCTATATCTACACTGTACAGTATGGGCCACCAGCCATGTGTGACTATTGAGCACTTATAATGTGGCTAGTGAAGCTAACTTTTAAATTTTGTTTGTTTAATTAATTAAAATTTAAATGTAAATAACCATATGTGGCTGGTGGCTACTGTATTGGATAGTGCAGATACATATTTGAAATATGTATGCAGTATCCTGCTGCCTGGTTCTCTTACCAATGGGGTGCCGTATTCATCTCCATAGCTCTCTCATTACAGTAAGAATGCCTACCTTGTTTCTGAAGGTTAAATGCCACTTCCTTTCCTTTAAAAATTTCTGATTCTGTCTTCACTGTTGATATCAAGAGTCCTGTAGCATCACCTTCCACAATTAGCCCTGGCCAATATAGAGCAGCTATGACTAAACTCAATGATGCTGGTGCCTCTTTCAGCAAATGAAATAGGTCTTTTAGTAAGTGGAGCTGGTAACTTCAGGACAATAAATAGTATATCCACTCTAGCATGCCTATTTTCTAAGCCTTTTGGTTCCTTCTTCACCATTTGCCAAGGTGATCTGATATTTCTACACTATTTAATGTATGACATTATTTTTTTTTAAGCGTCTAAGAGACAATTTATAATAGCACTGCCTCCCAGGATTCTTGCCAGGATATCAGACACTGTATCATGAGAGAGTACTCCCATATCAATAAACTCTCACTTATAAAACTTTATATTCTCTCTTTCTTGATACAGCAGCTTCAGGATCCAGTCCTATAGATACTCTCCTAGCTCTTGCAGGTACATTTCGTTTAGATGTTGCAGTCCTTTCAATATATTTTCTCTTAATTCCCTTAGTAGACCCACCACTTTCTTAGCTGTGTTATGTTGTGACTAACCCTAGTTATTAGTCTCATCAGCCAGGAAGGAAGATGAAAAATAACTGGAGAAAGGGGAAGGTAATAATTTTGTCTTGCAAGATAGGGTTCTGCCTTGTGTTTAAGCAAGTAAGCACTAGCCTTTGATGTGGAGGAGGACACACTTCTGCAGGTCCAGAGGTTTCAGGGAGATTTAGGATTCCAAGACACTAGAGTATGTCGACCTGAATGTTCTATTTCAAGTCTCAGGGTTCCACTCCTTCCATAAAATAATTCCATGACTTGGCATAACAATTCTGCCTAGGTTGAGGAGTTAATCTTCTCTGGAACTCTGCTTTGCTTATAATTCATTCATGGATCTGTTACTAAGAATTTCTGATCTCTTGTTTCAAAAAATGAGTCCCTTTATATGCGTCCTAGTAGGCCTTCTGCCTTTTAAATTAGTGATTAATCACACTCAACCAATAATTTCTCTTTCCCCTATAAATAAGTAGCCCCCAGCAATATCCAACAAATGCTATTGTCCTTAAAATTAGTACTTCCTTCCAACCTCTCAAATTACTGAAATATTGCACCCTTCCCCCTTCCTAGTGCATTCCTTTCCAATAGTATTACATTGCAGTTCACAACCAGTA
>NW_007738058.1:10420-17033 GCF_000696425.1 Galeopterus variegatus
CCAGCAATATCCAACAAATGCTATTGTCCTTAAAATTAGTACTTCCTTCCAACCTCTCAAATTACTGAAATATTGCACCCTTCCCCCTTCCTAGTGCATTCCTTTCCAATAGTATTACATTGCAGTTCACAACCAGTAAAAGTTCTAACAACTGCACTGCTTCCACCTGTCAAGGTACATCCATACTTTGCCTAAAATTAGACTGAAATATTGCACCCTTCCCCCTTCCTAGTGCATTCCTTTCCAATAGTATTACATTGCAGTTCACAACCAGTAGAAAGTTCTAACAACTGCACTGCTTCCACCTGTCAAGGTACATCCATACTTTGCCTAAAATTAGTGATGAGATTTTCATGACCAATCTGCTGGTGGATAAACCAGCTTTACAATTCCATTTTAGAATTTGCTTACAACTAGTGATACAACTGCTTTTTGTTTGTTTGTTTGTTTGTTTGGGTTTTTTTAATAAGGAAATTGATCTGAGATAGAGAAATGAAAACATGGGGACAGGCCTTGTACTTTTACACCATCCAGTCATTGGATGTAGGCTGCTCTCTCAGCAGAAGCATAAACTTGGGTGGAAAAACATTCTTCAACTACATGCAGTTTCTGGGGAGGTTCAACTGTAAGCCATCATTACCAAACTACAAGCTATAGCAAACTAATAACAACGTACCACAGTCTGGGTGGCTTAAATAAAAGAGGTTTACTTTCTCATAGTTCTGGAGATTAAATTTTGAGATCAGAGTGTTTGTAGGATTGGTTTCTTCTTGGCTTATAGATGGCTATCTTCTCCTCTTTGTGTCTTCACTTGGTCTTCCCTCTGTGTGGGTCTGTGTCCTAATCCTCTCTTCTTATAAAGATGCCAGTCATATTAAATTAGGGTCTGCCATAATGACTTCATTTAACCTTAATCATCTCTTTAAAAGCCATATCTCCAAATGTAGTCACAGTCTGAGGTACTGGGAGTTAAGACTTTAATATATGAGTTTGAGAGAGACACACACAATCCAGCCCATAGAAGCAACACTCCTGGAATCTGGAGGAATGAGTACCTCAGTCCTGAAGGAGAAGGTGAGCTGTGTACCACAGTATCTGCTACATGTATAGTATGAGATAGAAGTCAAATTTAATTTTATTCCATATATTCATCCTTTTCTTCAGCCCTCTCTTCTACCATGAATTGTCTTGGTGCCATCATAAATATTGACATTATATGTGTGGAAATATTTCTGGACTCTCTATTCTGACCCATGATTCCTTTTGTCTAGACTCACTCCAATACTATTCTGTCTTAATGACTAGCTTTATATGAGTCTCAAAACCAGATAATGTGTTTCTTCTAATATTTTTTCTCTTTTGTCAAGATTATTTTGGCAATTCTGAGAATTTGCGTTACCATAAAAATTTTAGAATCAACTTGTCAATCCCCCCCACAATAAATTCTGTTGAGATTTCATCAGGTTTGCATGGAATTTATAGTTTAATTTTGGGAAAATTGGTATCTTAATGATATTGGACCTTCCTATCCATGAACATGGTATATCTTTCCATTTAGTAGAGTTTCTTTAATTTTTTTCAGCAATATTTTGTAGGTTTCAATATGAAGGTCTTATTCTTAAGGATATCATGGTTTTGATGCTATTATAACTGCTATTTTTAAAATTTCTTTCTCTAACTCTTGCCTGCTATTATGCAAAATTAAATTTTGTGTATTGACCTTGTACTCTGTGGCTTCAATAAATCCATTTATTAGTACTCTTATTGTTTTGTAAATACTTTAGGATTTGCCACATAAAAATTGTGTTGCATGAGAATAAAGACAATTTTATTCCTTCCTCCTCAATTTAGTACTCAATTTTTCTTCTCTTTTTGATTTTTGTTTGTTTAAGGTTTTTTGTGAGTTTGTTTTGGCCTATTGAATGTGCTAAGACCTCTAATACAATGCTGAATAGAAATGATGAGAGCAGGTATTCTTACATTGTTCCTGACATTAAAGAAAAAGTGTTCAATATTTTACCATGAAGTGTAATGTCAAGAGTAGCATTTTTGTAGATGCCTTTTATCAGATTGATAAATTGTATTGAATGGATTGAATTGAAGTTCAATTCAACTACTAATTTCCTGAGAGATTTTCACAGTAATGGATGTAGAATTTCATAAAATATTTTTCTGCATTTATTGAAATGATCTTATGTTTTATAGCAATTTTCTCTCAGTTAATGTGGTAAATTAAATTTATTTTCAAATTTTATACCAACCTTGCATTCCTGGAATAAAGTCCACTTGATCGTGATGTATTATCCTCTTTATTTATTGCTGTGTTTAATTTGCTAATATTTTTAAAAGATTACTGCATGTATGTTCATAAGAGATATTGGTCTGTAGATTTCTCGTAATAAGTTTATTGGTTTTGGTACCAGTGGTATGCTGACCTCATAAAACAAGTTGGGGAATTTTCTTTCACTCTTGTTTTTGAAAGAGCTTATGTCAGATTTATTAATTCTGTGGTTTTCAAACATTTGGCTTCAACCCCCTTTAAATTTTTAAAAATTATTGAGGGCCCCAGAAAGCTTTTGCTTATTTAAGATATACTTATTTATGTATTATACTAAAAATTAAAACAGAAGTATTTTAAATGTTTATTGATTTATTTAAAATAGTAAATTGTGTGCTAGCATGACATACTTTCAGTAAAAATAAGTATATTTTAAAAATATTTTGTGAGGAAAGACATTGTTTTATGTTTTTGTCAATCTCTTTAATGTGTAACAATAGAAGACAGCTAGATTCTCACACCTGTTTCTACATCCAATCTATGGCAATATCATACACTAGGTAGCCTATGAAAAATTCTGCTTACAGAATAAAAGTAAAAAAGGCAAACAAGTTCTTAATATTATTATAAAAATTTTGACTTTGTAGGTCCCTGAAAATGTCTAAAAGACTATAGTTGGAGAACTGCTTTTTAAAAGATTTTAGAATTCACCAGTAAAACATCTGGGTCTAGAGTTTTCTTTGTGAGAAGGGTTTTGACAACTAAGTCAATTCCTTTAATAGATATAATACTAGTTTAGGTTTTTTCCTTCTTGTGTTCATTTTTGTAAGTTGTGTTATTTAAGGAATTTGTTCACTTATTTAAGTTGTCAAATGTATTAGCGTAAAGTTGTTTATAGCATTCCCTGGTTATCCTTCTAATGTCAGTGGGAACTGTAGGATATCTCCTGTTTCATTTCTGCTATTAGTAATTTGGGTCTTCTCTTTTTCTCAATCTGTCTAGCTAAGGTTTTATCAGTGTTATTATTATTTTTAAAACACTAACTTTTGACTTTGTTAATTTTTTCTATTGTACATATGTTTTCTATTTCATTGACTTCTCTTTATTATTTACCTATTAATATTAATTTTAGATTTAATTTCGTCTTCTAGCTTTGTAAGGCAGAATCTTAGATCATTGATTTTATATATTTCTTTTTTGTAATGTAATATAAATTCCACAAACTTATTACATTTGTTGTTATTCCAATCAAGATATTTTCTAATTTTTTCAAACTATGGATTATTTAGAATATTGTTATTTAATTTACGAACAATTGGAGATTTTCTAGTTATCTTTGTTTGTTCATTTGTAATTTAATTCTATCATAGTTACATAACATACTCTGTATAATTTCAGTCTCTTAAAATTTATAGAGACTTATTTTATGGCCCCAAATATGGTCTATCTTGGTGAATGTTCCATGTGCACATGATAAGAAAATGTAATTCTTTTATTCTTTGGTGTACTTGTCAATAAATTTCAACTAGGTCAAGTTGGTAAATAGCGTTGTTCAGATCTTCTATATCTTTATCGATTTTTTTGGTATAATTTTATGAATTACCATGAGAAGAGCATTAAAATAATCAGTTATAGCTGTGGTCTGAATGTCTCCCAGAATCCATGTGTGGAAATTTAATTGCCAATGTGATAGTATTAAAGAGGTGGAATTTAAGGAAATAATTAAGTCATAAGAGCAGAGCCCTCATTGATGGTATTGCGGTGTGAGTTTGCTTTCTTCTCTCTTCTGCCATTTGAGGACACAGCATTCAAGGCACCATCCTGGAGGCTGAGACCAGGGCCCTCACCAGACACCAACTGCTGGCAACTTGATCTTGAACTTCCCAGACTCTAGAACTGTGAGGAAATAAATTTGTGTTTTTGATAAGTTACCCAGTGTCAGGTATTTTGTTATAGCAGCACAAACAGATTAAGACAACTATGGCTGTGGATTTGGCTATTTCTCTATCTCTATTAGTTTTTGCTTGATAATTTTGAAGTTATGTTATTATATGCATACATATTTAGGATTGTTATATCTTCCTAATGAATTGGAACTTTTCTAATGATGAAATTTCCCTTTTATGTCTGATACTATTTCTTGTCTTGAAATCTGTTGTTTGTTAATATAGTCACACTGGCTTGCTTATTATTATGAGGGCTTGAATGATGTATTAATCCATTTTTATGTTGCTATAACTGAATAGCCGAGACTGGGTAATTTAAAAGAAAAGAGGTTTTATTTGGCTCATGATTCTGGGACAGGTGTATCTGGTATGGGCCTCAAGCTGCTTCTTTCTGCTCATGGGGGCAGCAGGGGGGGATGGCGGGCAGCCAGCAAATGCAAGGAGATCACATGGCAAGAGGAAACAAAGAGAGTTGGGCCTCAAGCTGCTTCTTTCTGCTCATGGGGGCAGGGGGGATGGCGGGCAGCCAGCAAATGCAAGGAGATCACATGGCAAGAGGAAACAAAGAGAGAGAGGGAAGGGAGGAGCCTTTTATCAACCAGCTTTCACTGGAACTAAGAGCAAGAACTCACTCATTCTACCTCCCCACCCCCAACACACACGCAGGGAAGGCATTAATCTATTCCTGAGAGATCTTTCCCCATGACCCAAACACTTTCCAATACTGCCACCTTGGGGATCGGATTTCAACATGAGTTTTGGGAGGACAAACATATTCAAAGTATATTACAAGGTATGTATTTTAATACTCTTACTTTCAACTTATCTATATCTTTATACTTAAATTGTCTTTCTTGTAGACAGCATAGAGTAATAGCTTTTTTTAAAAAATCTAATCTGATAATCTTTCACTCAGATTCCTCATTGATTTATTCATTATGCCCATCATTTACTTTAGGTCTTTGGACATATTTATTTCTCTTTTAAATTCTTTAACTACTAATTCCAACATCAATGTCATCTCAGCATGTGTTTTTAATTCACTTCTTTTTTTCCTCAATAATATGTCTTATTTTCCTACTTCTTGATTTGTCTAGTACATTTTTATTGGATGGAGGACATTATGTATGATACCTTGTAGGGAGTCCAAATTACGTTGCCTTCCCTTAAGGTGAGGTGGTTGAGTTTTGTTCCAGCAGCTAACTAAATTACTTGTGGATTCTTTTTATCCTGTCTAGCTTGATTTCATTCTTTGCTAGCTTGGGTCTATTTTTGGTTTTGCCTTAGTCCTAGGATGTGGCTCTTACTCTAGAGCAAAGGGTATACCTGTAAGGTTTGGCCTTCCTGTGGTTTAAACTGAATATCTTAGGTATCCAGTAGGATCTCTCCACTGTAGCTGGACTGGAACTCCAACATGATCCAGCACCACATGGCTTCTGTTGTCTGTTTTCAGCTGTCAGCTATACAGGAGATTCTCCTGGCTACTCTCCTTCCCCATGCAGCTCTCTGCTATCTGGTACCTGTTCCTGCTAATTCTTTTCAATTCAGCAGCTCCTAACTCTGACCTCCACCTCTTCCATTCACAAAACTACCCTCAGTGCTTTGCTTCCAGCCGGTGCCAGTTGGTAAGTGTCTCCAGGCAGATAACCAGGGATTCAACTTACGTGTTTTCCTTCTCTCAAAGTTTATAATCCTGTAGTTCCTGTATCCAATTACTGAGAATACTTGCCTCAAATATTGTCTCATTGTTGACGCAGGACAAGTCTGTTACCTGTTGCTCTGGCATAGCCATAAGCAGGAGTTCCTGTACCCCTATAAAAAAAATATTAGTTAGCAAATTACATTTTGGACACCTAATCCTTTTATGACATGAATCAAGCTTTGAGATTCCAAGAGAATGAGATTTTCAGTGCTCAAACAATTCAAAGTATAACAATACATCACCTGACTTCTCTGACAGAATGATCAACTCATAATAGAGGATTCCCAGATTTTTCCAATCCTAATACTCTTGTATCTGATTCAATGTATTAGAACTTTCTAGGAATTTTTTATGCATGTTTTACATCTTCTCTATGTTCAGTTAGTACTATTTACACTCTATCCTACAGCCTCTGCAGTTCTTTTCAATGATCATCCCATTGTTTTTACTATCATTTTCTCTCTAAAATCATTCATAACCTCTACTCTTGCTTATAATTCTTTATAAATATACATATATATTTGGCCCTCACTGTATGCCAAGCTAGGTATTGTAAATAAAGCAAAATGCAAAAAAAGAGAAAGTCCCAGGCTCTTATGGATCTCATATCCTATAGGAAAATCTTAATTAGGAAATGTCCTATAGGAAGTGGCTTTGTCTTTCACCTGAAAGCACAGCATGAGAAAA
>NW_007738058.1:17772-18840 GCF_000696425.1 Galeopterus variegatus
AGAAGGGGAGTAAGTCCAGGTTGGGTGCTTTGGGAAGGATTCTCTGGGGAGGTGGCATCTGAGCTGATAGCTGAGGAATAGGAAGGAGGCAGGATGAAGAGGAAGAGGGTTCTAGGCAGAGAGAAGAGCAAGTGCAAAGTCCGAAAATGGAATGAGAGTGGCATGTTTGAAGAACAAATGGCTGAGGCATTCTGAGAGCAGAAAGCTGCTTGGAATTTATTCTAAGTTCTTTGGAAAACCATAAGAAGGTTCTATGCACGGAAGTGATATGATCTCATTTGCTTTAAATGATGCTATGGGCCTGTAATGATTTTTGATTCACACATGTCAAGTGTTCCTGAAGATTACAATGCAGTTACACTAACACTAGAAAATATTCCTTATTTCATCCTTATGCCCAATTATACATAAATCCCTGTCTTTGAGTAAAATCCCAGTGCCTTCCATTTCACTATAACAACATTTAGTACTTATATTTTTGAGTTCATTGAAAAAGCAGCAATAGTAATTAATGGATGTTATAATGTACAACTTCTCCCAGCTAGTGAAGATTCACTCATTAAAGTGACCTGTGAAAAGTCAGATAAACAATCATTTGAATGGTAACCCACCAAGATTATTTAGGGTTACATTTATTTCTAGCGGAAAGATGGTTGATTTTTGGATCTTAAGAAGTCTTAATATGTTAATGCACATAATTCTCCTTGAACTCTTTAGGTTAACACGATTTGCTTTTTCACAAGCAAATTTTTTTTTATTGGTGATTTCATCGTCTAACAGAAATCCTGAGCTGGGACATGAAATGTACAGCTTTAACATTAATTCATTCTGTGACAATGAATGATCAATCACAAAGTGATCACAAGTATTTATCATCTATTGTGTATGTGACTTACTGTACTAAGAGTGATGAATTACAAAAAATAAGATATGGTCATACTCACAAGAATCAAAAAACATAATCACTACAGTTTCATTTAAAATGTGCAGGAAATAACTGCATTGACACTCTGGCACATAATTTGTAAAAAAAAAAAAAAAAAAAAAAAAAAAAAAAAACTAGATTTG
>NW_007738058.1:19363-28097 GCF_000696425.1 Galeopterus variegatus
TTGAAAAAAAAAAAAAAAAAAAAAAAGAAGAAGATACTAGATTTGGACTAGGCTCGGAAAAATGTGTTCTACCTATAATCCGACATAAGAGTAAAAGGTGGAATTATTTTTTTTTGAAAGCCATACATTACATTTTTAAGAGTTAAGGTTTTCCTGTTTAACGGAATTCACTTAATGAAAACATACTGCCCTGTTACCCAGATATTCCACTACCGCCAACACTTCCTTAATGGTCCATCTGAGGACAATTCTAATCCCAACACTTCTGCTAGAATTGCAGGAGACAGTGAAGACATTTTCATATCCTTTTGGCGGGTTTTCCTCTGATTGAGTGCTAAATGTGATTCTGGTCTGACATATTTTCTCCCTGTGCTTGAAAAAGCATAACTCAAGTGATCAGAATGCTGAGACCTACACGTATCATCGAGTGACTATTCTTCCTTTGCAGTTTTCACTGTCTTCAAATATTTGTGACCCATTTTTATTCCTTTGATTTATAAGTCAACATTTGAAAAGGTATAACCACTAATGTAGGTGACTTTTTCAGAAGGGAAATTACTGAAGAAATCTGTAATCACAGGTAGTGACCCTTTGATCTAAGTTAAAATTGCCTTTTAGGAAAAATGATATATGCATTTGTATATGTCTACAGATCTTGATAACTTTAAGAGAGGTTGTACTTCCTTCTATTTTACTATATACTTCTCAGGATTCAGGAATGAATTATTATTCAACTAAATTTAAATACAGATGCTGATGATTTGGTAAAGTCATCCTATAGTTATCCATCACTATTTGGTGAATAACTTATTTCATAGACTACTTTAAAATAGCCAGCTTATTACATACTCTATTTTAAGGTCAAGTTCAAACCTTTCTATATGCAAAATGGGAAGTAGGTCAGTGCCATCTTTTATAGAGATAGCACTATAGCTTGAGTTTGGGAATATAAAGAGAGATGGAAAGGTTCACTTGCAGGAAATGCATCAGAAAGCACTCATAAAGCTGAAAAAATACTCTAATGCCTTGTAAATTGATATATCACTCACCTCTGTAACTTCCTAGCATTGTAGAGCTTGAAAACCTTTATAGCATCAGATAAGACACATTTCAATAGAAGACACTGAAGACCACTCGAGGAAAAACAGGAAAGAAAGTATTTTTGCCCTTAGCCAGATTACAGAGATATGTTGTTCTTGTAGCCTATTCTCCCAACCCAAGTTAGAGTGAGTTTTATAAGAAATAAAAAAGAAGGGTTAAGGGTTACTGTTAAAGAAACTCTTGGAGAAAAAAATGTAAATTAGATCAACCAGAAAAGAAAAATTGGGCCTCACTCAGTGCCTAAAGAAAACATGATAAAAAAAACTACCGTTTTTCTGCAGCTTTGTGTAGAACACACTTAAATCTAGATTTCCAAGGGAGGTATTCCAGTGATCAAGAAAACACAAAAGGATGAGGTCAAGAGAAAAGGAAAAGCTAATGAGCTAAGTGTTGGGAACAAATTTTCACAAGTGAGGATTAGGCCAATATGTTTGCCAGAAAAGCTGGCTGTTAGCTTGAATTTCCCAGATTGATGGTCTGCTTTATCATGCCACAGTCAGACAAACATGAGCACATAAATGTACTAACAAACTGACTAGAGCTGTTACATAATTTTTTAATTTCCAGTTTGAAAATGCTGACACTTGTGATATTTATTAGATGCTGTAAACTCTTGGTAGGGAGTGGGAGAATGGGGCTGGACTATGCTCCTTCTGTTGCATCCTCCGAGAAGACACGGGCATCAACATTCATTTAGCCTTAGCATTTCAGCACATGGTGCCTCACTAATCATAGTCCCAACCACGTGAAGACAATCGAATTAAGAACCACTTTCTGAAACTTCTCTTTTTGTATGATGATTATCAAGAGGGGATATTAAGGATATTTGCTGGCTACCAGCCTGCAATTTTTACTTGTGCTCAAAATGTCAGAGGATTATGGGATAGTGGTCCAGACACTGGGAAAAAGCACCTTAACATGTATTTAAGCAGAATTTTAGCTGCAATGCTAATCTTTATTTGGGATGGAATTAGCAAAATTATAGAAATAATATGTAAAATCTGTTTCCATGTCATATTTAATACTTGGATTCCCGGCAGTGTGAGTATAGGTGCAATTTGTGAATGTGTAATGCCATGCATTTTCCTTCAATTCATAAAGGTAATTTCCAATATATTTGCAAAACCAACCTTGATCATGGAGTGTGCTGTCTTTCATTTGGCACAATGATAAATAACACTTTCAACTGTATATTGAAAGAAATTTTATAATCTATTAGACTTTGTTAACGGGTTAAATGTATAGCATCATCAATACTATATTTATATACTCATAAATAGAATCTAAACTCAAGAATTTCTCAAATTATACCTCTGTTATTAAAAAGTTAACAAAGAGAGCTTTTTGTTCAGACAACTCAAATGGACAAATTCTATGAGAGTTCATATAATTTGTATTCGAGAAGGAAAGCATCTATTAGGCTGTTAAAAAGGACCCCAAAATAGCTTTGTAATTTAAAAAAATATACCATAACTATAAAATCCTTGGAATAATAGTACAGCAACTTAAAGAATTGTTTCAGCAACATGACAAAGATAACTCAGAGCTTTGTTGTTCAGTTACAAAGACGTAGAAATGCTAGGTACACACAATAAAACAATGTTTAATTACATACCTAAGTTCAAAAGCAAGAAAATGACAGACATAAAAGGGATACTTAAAATCAGATGGTAAATTCAGGTATTCCAGCAACTAAGAGGAAAATTGCCCAATATTTAAGTCTTAAGATACACCTAAGGATGCCTTAATGCCCATATTGGTACAGAAAACATGACTTTGGGCTCAGGCAAGGTGGAGGAGATAAAGCATGATACTCACCTTAAAGTTGGGATAATGAAAGGCTATTGCGTCAGTGAAACAGGGACTAGAACAATTCTACCTGCTAGCACAAGAAAGCAAAAAGGACACTTGCATTTTCCTGGGATTCTGAGGAAAAGATAAGAACATTCTTCTATTATAAAGAGATCTCACGCACAAATAAATAACAGGCCTTGAGGGTAAGTGAGCCCACTCGACAGTTATAAGAATTATGTACCCCCCTCCCATCAAACATGATATAATCAAACAAATAATGTTAAACAATCTATAAAACAAAATAGAGTTTTTAAAAAAGGAATAGAAGTAAATCTAAAAGAATATGACCCTATAAAAATATATGGCTAATTTGAGAATAAAAAATAGATCTTTAGAAATAAAGAAAAGTTCTCGTTGTAAAGATCCTTTACCTCCTGATTATATGTATTCCTAGGTATTTTGGGGGTGAGGGGATAGTTATTGTAAATGGGCTAACTTTCTTGATTTCTTTTTCTGTTAGTTCATTGTTGGAGTATAAAAACAATACTGATTTTTGTAAATTGATTTTGTATCCTGCAATATTACTGAAATAATTTAGCAGCTCTAAGAGTTTTTTGGTAGAATCTTTAGGGTTTTCTATATATATGACCATGTCATCTGCAAACAAGGACAATTTGACTTTGCCATTTCCAATCTGGATGCCCTTTATTTCTTTCTCTTGCCTGATTGTTGTGACAAGTACTTCCAATACTATGTTAAGTAGGAGTGGTGAGAGTGGGCATCCTTGTCTTGTTCCTAGTCTTAAAAGAAAGGCTTTCAGCATTTCCCCATTCAGGATGATATTGGTGGTGGGTTTGTTGTATATGGCTTTTATTGTTGAGATACTTTCCTTCTATACCTAATTTGTTGAGAGTCTTTATCATGAAGGGATGTTGAATTTTGTCAAATGCTTCTTCTGCATCTATTGAGATGATCATATAGTTTTTGTCCTTGATTTTGTTGATGTGATGTATCAATTCATTGATTTGTATGTGTTGAATCATCCTTTCTTGCATCCCTGGAATGAATCCCACTTGATCATGGTATATAATCCTTTTTATGTTCTGCTGTATTTTGTTGAGGATTTTTTATATATATGTTCATTAAGGATATTGGCTGGTGGTTTTCTTTTTTTGTTGTTGTTGTGTCTTTGTCTGATTCTGATATCAGGGTGATGCTGGCCTCATAGAATGAATTTGGGAGAATGGCCTCTGTTTCAATTTTTTGGAATAGTTTGAAAATAATTGGTATCAATTCCTCTAAAGATTTCGTAGAATTCAGCAGTGAAGCCATCCAGTCCTGGGCTTTTCTTTGTTGGAAGACTTCTATTTACTGCTTCAATTTTGTTGCTAATTATTAATGTGTTCAGGTTTTGTATTTCTTCATGGTTCAATCTTAGTAGTTTGTATGTATACAGAAATGTATCCATTTACTCCAGGTTTTAAAATTTATTGGCATATTCTCTAATGATTCTTTGTATTTTTGTAGTATCAGTTGTAGTGTCTCCTTCCTTGTTTCTTATTTTTGTTATTTGGCTATGGTTAGTCTATTTTGTTTATGTCCTAAAAAAAAAACCTTTTTGTGTCATTGATCTTTTGTATCATATTTTTGGTCTCTATTTCATTTAGTTCTTCTCTGATCTTATTTCTTTCTGTCTACTAATTTTGGAATTGGATTGTTCTTGGTTTCTAGTTCTTTGAGGTATAACATTAGATTGTTTATTTGAAGTCTTTCTGTTGTTTTGATGTAAGCATTTACTGCAATAAACTTCTCATTTAGTACTGCTTTTGCAGTATCCCATAGGTTTTGGCATAATGTGTCTTTATTATCAAATGTTTCAATTTCCTCTTTAATTTCTTCTTGGATCCATAGGTCATTCAGGAGCATGTTTAATTTCCATGTATTTGTATGGTTTCCAAAGTTTCACTTATTATTGATTTCTAGTTTTAATCCATTGTTCTCTGAGAAGATGAAATGATTTCAATTTTTGAAAGGATTGCAATGATTTCAATTTTTGTAAATTTGCTCAGTGTTGATTTGTGACCTAACATGTGATCTATCTTGGAGAATGCTCAATGTGCTGATCAGAAGAATGTATATTCTGCAGTTGTTGGATGAAACTTTCTATAGATGTCTGCCAAGTCCAATTGGTCTAAAGAGTAGTTTAAATCCTGTCACTGTTGAAAGAAATTAAAGATACCAAAAGATGGAAAGATATTCCATGTTCATGGGAAGAATTAATGTTGTGAAAATGTCCATTCTACCCAAAGCTATTTACAGATTCAGTGTGGTCCCTACCAAAATACCAATGACTTTCTTCACAGAAATAGAGAAAACAATCCTAACACTCATATGGAACAACAAAAGACCCTGAAGCCAAAACAATCCTGAGCAAAATAATAATAATAATAACAACAACAATAATAAAACGGGAGGTATTACACTTTCTGAGTGGAAATTATGCTTGCTATGAAGATATAGTAAGCAAAATAGCATGGTACTGGCATGAAAACAGACACAAGGAGACATTTGGGCTGAAGGAATAGAATAGAGAATTCAGAAATCAATCCATTTACTTACAGCCAACTGATCTTTGACAAAGTCATCAAGAACATACATTGGGGAAAAGATTGCCTGTACTCCCATGTTTATCCCAGCTCTATGTACAATAGCCAAGATACAGAACCAACCTAAATGTCCATTGATGGATTACTGAATAAGGAAAATGTGGAAAAAATTGAATACTACTAGAATTGAACACAATACTACAAAAAATTGAACACAAATAGAATACTACTAAGCTATGAAAAAGAATGAAATTCTACTATTCAAAGCAACATGGACAAACTTGGAGAAAATTATAAGCGAAATAAGCCAGGCACAGAAAGAGAAATACCAGCTAAAAATTAACTAAATAAATAAGTAAATAAAAAAAGGAAGAAAGAGGGGCCGGCCCGGTGGTGCACTGGATAGTGCGCCGCTTGGGAAGCGCGGCGGCGCTCCCACCCGAGGGTTCGGATCCCACATACAGATCGGTTCCCACTCACTGGCTGAGCGAGGTGCGGGAGCAACACCGAGGGTTGCAATCCCGTTGCCGGTCCCCGGTCCGGTACGGGGGCAACACTGAGGGTTGCGATCCATTGCCGGACACGGAAAAAGACAAAAAGACAAAAAAAAAGGAAGAAAGTAAGAAGAAATGACAATCACAATAATATATTGAACTTTCAGAAGAGAACAGAACTGGATTACTACAAGTGGGCAAATGGGAGGAGTAGAGGGAGGAGGGTCAGCAAGAAATTGGTTAATGGGCATGAAGAGCAATTAAGTATTGTAATGATGAATAAGCAAATTGTTCTGATTTGACCATTGCATATTGTACACAAGTATTGATGGTCAACTCTGTCCCACAAATATGTATAATCAGTTATGTTTCGATAAAAAAGTTTAAATAAAGAAGTAAAGAAAAAGTCCTTGAATTAAAAATTCAATTGACCTAAAAAAAAGATTAGACAATTTGAGAAGGAATTAATAAACTAGAAATCAGATCCAATCACAGAGAGATAAAGAAACAGGATAAAACAAAAGTAGAAACATGGAGGATAGGAGATCCAATATATGTTAAAGCAGGAATTATAGAAAGGGAGAAAACAGAGAATGGTGAAAATGTCATATTCAAAGAGATATTTTTTGATAATTTTTCAGAGTTGATGAAAGATATGAATCCTCAGATTGCAGAACATCAAAGACAAAGAGAAAATCCTAAAAGCAACCAGAGAAAAAAGACAGACTACCTACAAAGAAAAAGTTAACTTCTTAGCATAAAGAAAGGAGGATGGGATGGGAACAAGCATTTAGCTGTATATGTAATATTTATTCATTTTTGAAATAATCTGGAGCAAATACGGAAACAAAAACTATCATAAAATTTGTGTGGTAGGTATGGCGATGTCTGTTATATTGTTATCTTACTTATCTACACGTTGGACATATTTCAGAATTAAAAATTAAAATATAAAAAGTAGAAGACTATGTAACATTTATCAATAAAATACAATTTGTTTATTACAATAACCTCTATCTCCCCATATCTGTGTACCAACCCCCACCCCAAGTAGTAATTATAAAGTAGAGGTAAGAGGGCTCGTACTGGTATTCAACTTGAGAGAGGCTTAGCAATTACCTTAGTAGTGGCAATATCATTTAGATCAGGGACTGTTGAACTACAATCCTGGGACAGCCACCTGTTTTTACAAATTAATTTTTATTTGAACACAGCCATACTCATTTGTTTGTGTATTATCTATGGTTGCTTTGACTCTACAACAGTGGAGTTACATAGCTGCAAGCCTAATCAACTCTTTAAGAACAAGTTTGACAAACTCTGACTTAAATGATGATGCCACTTGTTATTTCCATTTAACAAATTAGCACTGTATTTTAAAAATGAAGTCAGAAATCTTACATAGATTTAAAGATAATACCTAAGTTTAGGGGTCTTGGATTTGCATGCAGCGGAAACTTGAGTTAAAAGTAAATACTAGGAAATTCTAAAATATCTTAGTTGGACTTTCCATGTTCAAGATTCTTAATAATCAAGCAAAACTGGTTTGGATAACATAAAAGTTCAAATAGGTCATCTGATTCTGCAATACAACCCAATTAATAGTGTGGCTCCTCTGCCCAGCCAAAGTTTCATTAATTTTACTTTATGTTAGGAAGTAGAGGAAGAAAGTATTTGTCTGGGCCTGTATTTTTAAAATTTTCCTTCTACACATATTTTAGTTTCCTATGAAAGAGCTCAAAATACTGGCCTGATATATACATACATACATACATACATACATACATACATACATACATACATACATACATACATACATACATACATACATACATACATACATACATACATACATACATACATACATACATACATACATACATACATACATACATACATACATATATATATATATATATATATATATATACTATTTAAGATGCCTGAAGATCATGTTACTTTACTATTTAGTGCTCATTATAATGTTTGAAGAGAATAATTCATCACTTAGTCATGGCTAAAAAAATGACTGGATTTCTCACCTCAGTGTTTGCTTAATTCTCAGGAAAATATTTTTTCTTTCAACTGGAAAGAGCCAGTATTTTTTTTTTTAATTAAAGACTAGAGATTTTACTGATTTATCACTTAAGTCAATAAAAACTGTAATAATAGTTTTTTGAAGGCTCTATTTATTACTTGCTGCAGATATGGCAAAGAAAATTACCCTCACTTTGCCCCTTCAAGTCTTTTTGTCACCAGGCTCCACCTCCCTTCTCTGATCTTATTGCATTCTTTGGGCTTGCTCTTCTTAACCAAAGCCTATCCTGACCCCACCCCTGTGGTTAGCACCAATAAAGTTGCTGTTTTTACATATTTTGCTGAAACTCAGCTCCAATCCCACCAGACTCTAGTGGTCATTTCATAAATGGATATTAAATTCATTAATTAGTTAAGTTAATTAGCTAAGCCTTTATAAACCCTTACAACTTAAAATGATCTTGACTTTCTCAGAATTCCTGTAGTTCTTAGTATAAAAAACAAGACAAATGTAAAGAGCCCCGTATTGTTTTTCATTTGTTACATGTAAATAAAATATTGTCTCTTCTGTAAACTGCTTCGAGGTCAGAGACAATGTCATATATTTCTTTAAAAAGAGCATTTAGGGCCGGCCCGGTGGCGCACTGGATAGTGCGCCGCTTGGGAAGCGCGGCGGCGCTCCCGTCCGAGGGTTCGGATCCC
>NW_007738058.1:29097-33141 GCF_000696425.1 Galeopterus variegatus
GGAAAAAAAAAAAAAAAAAAAAAAAAAAAAAAAGAGCATTTAAAAGAATCAAACAAGAAAGAAAGAGAGAGAGGAAAGAAAGGCCGTGATGGACATCCCGTATGATGTGAAGAAACTAGTATTTACTTTAATACTCATTGGCTTGCCTTTATATATATCACATATGTATTTGCTATTTGAGTAAATAACTATTTATTAAACGTAGTAGTTTTAAAAACCATGTTACATTAGTAAGATATATTTGAAATCCATTAGATGAATTTGTTAGGATAAAATAACTTTTCTTTAAATACAAATCAAGTGCAGAGAAGAGCAAAAAAACAAACAATGCAGTGCCACTTAGAGTCTAAGTCCATTTTACGAGGTGATTTATAGTTGGATTTATCTTTTAAGGGCTTATAGAAGAATTGAGCGTGAAAACAGGCCAGAGTGCATAATTGTTCTTCGTCAAGCCAGAAACTATTTTTCTTTCTAATTGAAGGTTAAAGTCAGAATCACTGGATTTGTAACTTACAACTTAAGCCTCTTTGTTATTTTTTCTTCTTGACTTTTCATTTCATCCATCAGATTTTCTGAGATGTTCAAATGGGCAATTTAAAAACAACAACATTGACAGTCCCCAAAGCCAGTAATAAATTATACTGTAAATTTACTTTTCTCTATAGAAAGCTTATGGATTTTCACAAAGCTCTCCATTCCTCTTGTTCCACCTCTTGCATAGAGTTCTTGGCTCGGTTTTGACCTGTTACATTGTAATAGACATTGACACACATTGGCTGTGCTGTCCAAATGAAATGGATCTGTGTGTTTCCCAGCCTTAAAAAAAAAAAAAAAAAGTTCAGAAATTCTCTTTCGTCTTTTGGGCGGGATGGCAGGGGAGGTAGGTGGTTGAAAGGAAGCCTGGGGTTGAAAGAGATGATAGTAAATGTGCTTACATGTTGGTACA
The DNA here is from genome assembly GCF_000696425.1 of Galeopterus variegatus. NCBI lineage: Eukaryota > Metazoa > Chordata > Mammalia > Dermoptera > Cynocephalidae > Galeopterus > Galeopterus variegatus. The sequence goes on from NW_007738058.1 coordinate 30,044, forward strand.
TACTCCTACTTTCCCAGGACAGAGAGAACTATATTCAAGAGTTTTCTTTAAAGAAAGGAAACTGGTGATACACTAATGGCATGGAGAGTCTGTACCCAAAGAGCAGAACTGAAGGAGACATGAGTATTTTCAATAGAATGATTCACCAGTGGTTTACACTGAAGGGAAAGTGTTAGAAAGAGAATAAGGACCATAATTCATACTGAGACCTCTTTGAACACAAGAATCCTATTTTTTCATCTTTGAATCTCCAATGACATAAATATTTGTTGTATAAATATTTGCTTAATGATTGAATGAGTTTTTATTCTCCTGGGCTTTTCTGAGCAGCACCAGTACTAAATTCAAGTGACTGTAATAGAAGAGCTGTGCTATATTATGTGTGTATGTGTTTGTGTGTACTGACAGAGGTAGCATGAATGAGGAAATAAATGAATGTGAATAGGCATGCTCTGCAGCTGAAGTAATTTCAACCAGAGAGAACAGAAAATGATTATTATTGATTATTAATGGATGTGCCTATCAAAATATGGAAAGGTGCATTTGTTATTCAGTCATTCAGCAAGAATTATTATATGCCTTAGTCCGGAGCTGGATATTGTGAATGATACAAATTTAAGTCAGATCTCTGGCTGTACCCACAGGTGATTTCTGTGGCTATGCCACACCCACAATTATAAAGAACTCAGCACTTTTGACCATCTGCAAATAGAATCCACTCCCACTGAGCTCCTTACTGAGCAAGGTCGGTTTTACTGAGAATCCCATAGGGAGGCAGAGAAGGAGTTTATATTGCAACTACCACAGCCCTCAGCATCATGTATACTCCATTTAACATGGTTGTTCTCTCCAGTCCTTCTAGCTCCCCTGAGCTTCTCTTTTCATCGTCCCAATACACAGCTTTGTGCCACTCAGCCTCCCTCCCATGACTTTTCTAGACCAAACATTTTTTTCTTGTCTCATCGAAGAGAAGCTCCATCTGTTTTTCTTAGTACTTGGTGTCATCAACACACCAGCCTGGAAGGCAGGATTCTTATACACTTCTCTCCAATCTATTTTAGTCTGTCTTTCTAGAAGTAGATCCACATCTTCAAAGATTCAGTGCTTGTAGTTCATCTGGAAGGTGAACCTAGAGAACACAGGTAGGGAAGACAGGGAAGTGTAGGTAACCAACAAAGTGCAATATCAAGTTACCCCTTTGGGCAATTGGGGCTTAATCTTGCTGGGGTTTCTGGTAGCCAATGTAGAACATCTATCCACCAAGGAATGAGGTATTTATACATCAATTCTCAGCACTTATTGGTTGAGGGCTGCTCCTGGGTGGTAGGTATCAGTCTTCTGACATTTCTGGCCTTCCATGTGCACAGGCAGAGTGGGACCTGACAGAGCAGGCCCTGGCTACCAAGGAAAGCTCTTAGGCAAAGAGATGAGCTGATGAGATCTGGAAGCTGGGCCCGTGTGCACACAATGGTAAGGTCTGAGGATGTAGAAACAGAGCACTACTGTCATCTGTACAGTATCATTGGGCAAAGACAAATAAACATACTTCTCTCAAGGAGTTTCCATTCTAGGTTTGGGGATATGGCATATAGGCAAAGAGTTAAATTACCATACTGGTTTACCTGAGCCAATGTCTTCAGGAATATGCTATGTGGGCACCACTCATTCCACCAGCTACTGAGGATTGACTCTGTGGCAGAAAATGGGATAGGAGCTAGGGATAAGGTACAGTCTCTGCCTTTAAAGAGCTTGGGGTGAGAGAGCAAAGTCAAGTGTTGTGATGGGCCAGCTGGTGGGAATCAGGGGGAGGAAAGAGTGGCTTTTGGTGGAGTTCTGAGTAGGATTTCAGTGTATACTTGGTGGTGTCAGAGAAGGAAGAGAGAGGAAGGCTGCTCCAGTCTGACACTCAGTGAAGGCTCACAGGCTCCAGAGAGCAGGGTACCCTTGGAGGGCAGTAAACTGTTTGGCATGGCAGTGAGATGGGCTCGGTGCAATTGTGCCTAGAAGCCCTTGAGACAGAGGAAGAGCTGTTCTGTGTTATCTTTATCCGTCTTCAGTCTTAACCACCAGGGTCCACTTGGATTGGAGTAGAATTGACACATTGTCACTTCCTTAACTTCCTATCTGCAATCAGCAGATACCTTGTTTCCATTGTAATTATTAATAGTGACACTAGGTGGCAGATAATATTTATTGAGCATTTACTATGTGTCAGGCACTGTACTAAGTGCTTTACACACATTCACTCATTTACTCCTCCTCTAAACCCAGAGAGGTACACACTATTGTTGGCACCATACCTACAGGGAATATGAGGCAGTAACTTCCTCTGCATCTCCCAGGTATGAGTGTTGGAACTGATATTTGAACACAGGGAACCTGGCCCCAGAGCCTGCACTCATTCACTATTGGAGAGGCTGTTCAGCCTGGGCCTCCTCCCTTTCCTCACTCTATTTTGAGATGGCTGAGAACAGGCATGTTTGAATGAGGATGTGTCAGAAAGTGTGGTTCCCAATGCTTTCTTGATCCTCCGAGAGGAAGGAGGATTCAGACTGATCCCAAGAGTCCTGAGACTTCTTGCCCTGTATTTACCTCCTCCAATGTTCTCCCGTCATCTTAGAAGAAAAAGAGAAGTTTCAAATGTTTGCCTTATGAGAATGGAAATAGAGAAGGGAAGTTCTACCATTTTTCCTTGTGTTAGCAAATTGTGAGAGCCTCTATCTTCTGATTCTTTCCTGACTCAGGGTCCATAACATGGGGCCAGGGCCCTGAGTCTAATTTCATCTGAGAGAGAGTTTCTTGCCCTCTGTCCTCCCTGGCCATGCTTAAGATAGAGAGGGATGTGATGCCCACATATATTGCAGGAGTGTTTCTGTGACTTGTCCCTTCTCAACTCAATAGCCGTGACTTTGAATTGGAGAAACACCATTTTAGGCTCATTCCCAGCCTTCCTGTGGTATTTTTCTTACCCATATGTAGAACTTTCCAGATTGTGCTATTCTCTGAAACATACCTAATTTTCTCCCTTTGGAGCCTTGCAAAGGACAGATGATAACATTATTTTCATTCAAACTGTTATCTTTATCCTGGGAAGCACA
>NW_007738058.1:34112-41766 GCF_000696425.1 Galeopterus variegatus
CCAAATACCAGTAGCACCCCCCCCCCCCCCACTAGTTGTGACAATCACAAGATCACAAGTGTCTTCAGTCATGGTGAAATATCTCCTCGGGGGCAAAATCACTCTAGATAAGAACTTGGGCCATGAGAAACTTTGGACTCACCACTTGAGTCCCTGGAACCTGCCTATGTGCATACTCCCTATTGTAGAACATATTTTTAACCAAACTCATTTTGATTCTTTTTAGGGCTATTGCTTTCTTAATTTCTCAGCTACATGATATAAAATAACCCATAAGTTTTTTTTTCATTTTAGTGAATACAGATATCATTCTTTTTAATGGCTTCATAGTATTCAATTATGTGGACATACCACAATTTATTTAACCAATTCATTGTGTATTTCCAGTTTTTCATAATTATGGATAATGTTGCAATTTATGTATTCCTTAATTTGACAAAAACTCTTTGAGTGTCCTCCATTTCTAGCAACTGTATTGAGTGCTGGTGAATAAGACACATAAACATGGATCTTGCCCTTAGCTTACATTTTATTAAGAAGAAAATATGTTAATAAATAAATAAAGTAATTACAGATTCTAAGTAGATACATAATTATATAATTCAGTTAGTGATTGATACCATGAAGAAAATGAAGGAATGAGAAAGAGTAACTGGTGAAGCCACTGTAGATAAGGTGGTCAGGGAAAATATCTCTGGTTAAAGGACATTTCAGCAAAGGCCTAAAAGAGAAGAATAAGCCAGCTAGCTGGAGAGCTAGGCCATTCTGAGCAGAGCAAAAGAAAAGCAAATACAAAGACCCAGGGAAGAGAATAGGGCTTGTAGTGCTCAAAGAACACAAGGGAGGTCAGTGTGGCTGGAGAACAGAAAAAAGGAGGCAAGTGGAATGATAGGAGGTGAATAACATAAGGCAGGAAGTAGAAAAGGCAGGTCCTTGTAGTCATCATGGGGACGCATCTAGATTTTACTCTAAAAGCATTGAGAAGCCATTTAAAGTTTCAAGAAGGAGAGTGGCATGATATGGTTTATGACTTAAAAGATTACTCTGGCTAGAGAATGAACTGTTAAAAGGGAAAAATTGAATTAGAGAAACCAGCTAAGGGCCTATTTAAACAATCTAATTGGGACTTAATGGTAGAATAACTCCAAGATGGCAGTGGAGATGAAAAGTAAACAGATCAAGTAAACAGCCATTTTGGTGAAGGAGTGAATGGACAGGCAAGAAAAGAGAAAGTGTAATAGATGACTCTGAGATCTGGGTGCCAAACAACTGGAAGGATGAGGGTGCCATTGACTGAGATGGGGAAGACTGGCCAAGAATGAATTTGGCCAAGTTGGTCATGGAGAGTGCCATTTTGAATGTATTAGGTCTGCTATGTCTATTAGATAGCCAAATAGAAATGGCAAGTTAGATATATGAATATAGAGCTTAGGGCTAGAGAAATAAAATTGGGAGCCACTGGCAGCTAGATGGCACTGAAAACCATTAGCATGCAAGGGATTCTGTGGGGAAAGAGCTTAGGCAGAAGGGATGAGGACACAGGGCAGAGATGGGGGTACTTTCTGGATTTAGAGATGTAGAAGAGGAGGCAGATCCAGTCAAGAGGACCAAGATGAACTGGCCAATGGGGAAGTGGGAAAATAGAGGAAAATGGTGTCATGAAGGCTGTGAAATGACAGTCTGCCAATAAAAGGGAATGACCAATGGAGCAATAAACACATTTCTGTGTCTTTGTGCAAGTAGGGTAATTTCAGTAGGGTAATTTACTAAACTTAAAATTGCTTAATTGAAGGCTATGAATATATTGAAATTTTAATAGATACTGCCAAGTTTTCTTCCACAAAGCTTGAATTATTTTTGCATTCACCAAAAGTGTGTGGAGGTAAGATAATGACTTTTTTTTTAAATGAACTTTTTATTGGAGTATAACAATACAAAAATGTAAATAACTCACAAATGCACAGCATGGAATTTTCACAAAATGAACATACCCATATATCTATCTAGCAGGATGAAGGATCAGTACATTACCAACTCCCCAGAAGTCTTTCTCATGCCCTCACTCAGTCACTACCCCCATCAAGGGGTAATTGTTCCATATAAATGGAACAATACAGTGTGTACTCTTTTGTCGTTGCCTTTGTTAAATATTATGTTTGTGATATTCTCCATGTCTTTGTACACAGTGGTAATTTGTTCATTCTGTTGTCTCTGTTTAACTCAATTTATTTGTTTACTCAAATATTGGTGAATGTGTGTATTGTTTTCAGATGTACGCTACTACAGATAGTGCTACCCTTGTACTTATATTTTGGTGAACATAGATAAAAATTTCTGTTTGTCATATATCCAAGAGTAAAATTACAGGGTCGTAGGGTGTGTTTAGGTCCAAATTTATTAGGTACTACTAAACTATTTATCTACCAACAGTTTATGACAGTTCTAATTATTCAGTATCCTTGTTAACACTTGATACTGTCAGTCTTTTTCATTATAGCCATTCTTGTAGGTGTGAAAGAGTTTCTCACTGTGGTTTCTCTTTGTAGTTCCCTGGTGACTAATGAAGTTAAACAAATTTAATATATTTATTGGCTTCTATCAAGAAATTAAGTTCACATACAGTTTCAGTGTTCTTCAAATGTTCTAAAAACATGTTCTCTGTGTATATGCAGTACTCAGTGCATGACTTAAGCATCAAATGCCATACTGAATATGCATTGCCACTTTATATACAAAAAAATGTTTAAGGAATTTATTATAATTTCAGTTTATAATTTTTTTCTACTGAATCTGGTTGTACATCTACTTTAAAATGCACCAGTGGTAAAAATTATTAATAGAAATGTTCATGATTCAATATGTGAAGAAATTATGGACAAAGCCAGTCATTTATGACTGAATACCATCAGAGTCTTTGTATTTCTTTCTTTTTTTTTCTCTCTCTGACTGGTAAGGGGATCACAACCCTTGGCTCAGTGTGGTCCGCAGCATGCTCAGCCAGTGAGTGCACCGGCCATCCCTATATAGGATCTGAACCTGCAGCCTCAGCGCTACCAGCGCTGCCATGGGGCCGGCCCAGAGTCTTCGTATTTCTGATGTCAGAAATCAGTTCTTACTGTGTCTCTGTTCTACACCCAATTTTATCTAAACAATTTTACTTCAGATATCTTAGTTTAAATTCTGAAAAAGACTAAATAATTCAAATTTTTTCAATCTTTACCCAGTTTTTTCCCCAGATTCTCTAGGGGTGCTCTACATTTCTTCTTCTTGGCTAAATCTCAAGATTTCTAACAAGCTAACAACAGAAATCCCAGAATTTGTGTACAAAACTTTATGCTTCCAAGATTTCCTAGGTGGGTATAAATCTTTTCTCTACAGGGTTCACAAAACTCAATACAAATTTAATTATCCTTCACAACATGGCCAAAAGGGTAAAAAATGAGAAGTTTAGACCAAAAACAACAAAACAAAACCCAAAAACTAAGCATAACCCTCAGTACCAGTGTGTTCCCCAAGGTTAAAAACAAAAGCTTTTAAGTCGTGTTGTCATAAATCAGTCATTATTGTGTGGTCTAAGAAATATTTGTCATATAGCTAAATACTACCAAAGAGCATACAGGACAGTCCTTAGGAACACATATGACATTTAGAGAAACACACGTCATGCTTTTAAAAGGACATTTTAAATAGAGCCAACTACTCAAATAAATTTTAACACATACAATTAAAATGAAGAAAAATATAATTTTAAATAAGAGTGTGTTGAAACCTCCGTATATCTAAACTATCTATGAACTTTTCAAGATCTTCTTCTAATGCTCAGTCATTTGTGCACTGGTGTGTCCAAAGCCATTATTGACATTTGGCAAGTTACCTCGTGAATTTTCAGTCGTTGAATTTTCGGCTATTTTCCATTTTTAAAAGTAAACTAAGATGCTGTGTGCAGCTGTTTGATCCAAGATCATCAGGCGGCCTGTGCTGCCCGAATCTGTGAGCACTGGTTTCCACGGGAACCAGAGCCTTGTCCAGCATATCATGACTTGCCATTTTTTTCTCTAATATAAAGAGGCTATTTTTCTAATAGGGGTGTACTGCACACTGCAAATGGTATCCTTGAAACTGCCTGCTCTCTGAGAAAGGGAAGTGTTTTACTCTTCTGAAAATTAAAGAATATTATGATTATGGTCCATAAGCCCAGAAGCAGAAAGGAAATGCCATCATTATTTATTTAGTATTGACAAAACTTAGTGCTTGAAATATAACTGAGAGCATTAATCTTCTCTCTAATGGCCTAAAAGCAACAAGCAGTAAAAGTAGTAAGAGTAGAAAACTCTCTGTCAGAAGCAATTTGGTTCAGAAAATTTATGGAATAGGAAATCTAATTTTTCTTGGTAACCTTCTCCGATGCCTCACTGTTACACGTCTATTTTGTAATTTTAAGAACTTTAATTAGCATATTTTTAACAAAGATTCACCAAGTATAAAGGCACTAAGAGAAATTGTAGGAGGAAAGGCTTACAGCTTTGGGACCACTGAGCCATGTAGAGTTGAAAGAATTTTGAGTCTTCAGGCTCATTCCCATTTTTCCAAAAATGAAGAAACTGAGCAGTTTTGAGCAGCTAGCTCTAAGTCATACTATTCTTTGATGGCAACAAAGACAATACAGATCTTCTTTACCACACCCTGCACACCTGATCTCGGTGATGCTGGAGTGTCCCTGAGTCACTGCCCATGGCAGCATTGAAAATCTGCTCCCCCAACACCACCCTCATGCAACCCAGTACAATGTTTTCTCCATTGTTGAGAAATAACACTCTGTTATTTGGATAAATAATGTTCTATGCTAAATACCCTGACATGATCATTGCATACTGTATAAATATGCCCAAATATCATATTGTACTCCCTAAATATATAGTTATCACGGGTCAATTAAGGAAAAATAAATTAAAATGGAAGAAAAATTTCAGAGACAGAAGTAGATTACGGGTTACCAGAAATGGGCAGGGGGTGAGGGTGAACAATGAGAAGTTATTGCTTAATGGGTACAGAGTCTATGTTTAGGATAATAAAAAAGTTTTGGAAATAGATAGAGGTAGTAGTTACACAGCATTGTGAGTATAATTAATTCTACACAATTGTACGTTTTAAAATACTTAAAATGATAATCCTTACATTATATATATTTTATCACAATAAAAAATGGAAAGTAAAATAAAATAAATTTTAAAAATAAAAAAAGAAATAATTTCTGCTATCTCATGAACACTTGTGTTGCAAATGTTTGTGAGTAGTGTGTTGCTTTCTATGGTAAAATGCATTCCCTTACTCTCTCCTATTGGTAAATCATTAAACATACTCATTCAAGAATTTTCTTGTCTCCTTTTTAACAAAAGCATGCTTCTGTCTTATTTAATACTCTGTTTAATACTTGTCAATAACATAAAACCTCTATAGGTTGATTTTTCATCACTCCTCACTTCTCACTTCAATGCTTCCTTCCTTTACTGCTGGTTTCTTTCTGCTTCTCTAAATAATATGTGTCCTTCCTGTAATGCAATTTTAAACTATTATTTCATATGTTCATTAGCTATGTTTCTTTTAGCAACTAATTAAAAACAAGACTAACAGGGGCTTAAAGCATAAGGACATCTACTGTTCACATAAACAGAAGTCTGGAGATATGACTGCGGCTGGGAGACGGCAGATCAAATTAGACCCAAAGCTGTTTTATGGCTTCTGTGGTGGCAGAAGCCAATCCGATTACTGTCAGTCTGGGCTGAGTCGGTAATTGAAAACACCTAGCTGAAGTGGAAGACTTGTGGGCAGAAGCAACTAGTAGGCAGATCATGTCAGAATTGGAGACAACACATACCAACCTGTTCAGATAAGCTATTGTAAAAGAAAGCTATTCTGGGTCCCACAGAAATAACAGGAAACAAATTTGTTTCCTGAGAAAATCAGATGGGATATTGAGGAGAAAAGGACTTTTATTCATTTGTCACACATTAAATTCCTACCTGCTATCCTCTAGACATTCTAGGTTAAAAGCTCAGGATATTGATAATTAAAGACTATCTTTATTCTCAAGCTCATACACTGGTTGAGAAAACAGATGGATAAATAATTACAATTCTGTGTGATGACTGTTCTGTTAAATATAAAGTAGGCAATCCCTGCTAACAGCCATCAGGAGCACAGGACCTCACGAGCTGAGGGCAGCCCTGCCAATAGACAGGGGTACTGTTATACAGGTGGCCTGCTGCTGCCACAGTCACTGCCACCACACAGATGGTCCACCACAGCCACTACCACAACCACTACTGCCACCACTGCCATTGCAAGGACATCCCACCTCCGTAGGTAGTAGTCATCACCATCACAGCAACCACCACCACAGTGCAGGTGGCCCACCAACCAGTCTACTGCATTGACACAATGAGGGTCTGCAGTGGAGCCGGGGGAAAGAGGTGAGTGAGCACAGACCTGCAATCCAGTGGCTCAACCCATAGGGGGAATTATGCTCCCCCCTGTGGTAGTGCACCTGGGGTTGGGTGGTACGTGCACAACCCATGCAACTACTTTGAACTGGGGAGAGACACACATGGAACACCCAGATACATGTGGAACATGTGGAAACCCAGGATAGCCAAACGGAGTAAGGAAGAAAATTCCCAATCACCACCAACCCATTCCCCAACCAAGGGAAGCAAGGACCTAGGAGGATCCTCTGCCTTTAGGAAAGAAGAAAGAGAAAACCTACCCAGGGTCACCCATTCAAACTGAGGAGCTCCAGTGCACCCATCAGGGTCACAGGACACTAGCTGGGGTGTCAACAAGCCTGCCAAGGGTCACCCACCCCAGCCAAAGAGCAACAGGGCAACCAGCCACTTCTCCCAAGAACTTGGGAGCTTGCCCACATCCTTGAAAACCCAACATAGTGTCATTAACCTCAGCAAGGAATCACTAAGTTCACCCGCACCTAAGCCATGGATGCACTCACACATAAATCCAACATTGATACAGCCAAAGTACCCACCAAGAGACTACACTACTGCATCTACCTAAAACCAATACTAAAACACCCTACTCAATGGTCAACATAAAACACATTTACAGGAGGAAGTCTCTCTCCTCAAAGCCCACTCCAGAGGAATAGAGGACAAAACACCTCTACCAGATTAGCTATAAATGTAGAGATACTAGAAATATGAGAGAGAGAGAGAGAATATGAGTCCACTGAAGGAATACAATAGCTCTCAAGTTCCAGATCCCATAGAGATGGAAAACCCTTGAAATGACCAAAAAGAAATTCCTAGTAACAATCTTAAGGAAACTCAAGAAGATACAAGAAGACTCAGTTAGACAACACAATGAACTGAACAAAACTATCTGGGATATGAAGGAGGAAATTTACAAAGAGATTAATACTTTAAAATATAATGTAGCCAAACTCCTAGAACTGAATGATTCATTCCACAAAACAAAAACACAACTGAAATCTTAAGCAACAGGTTAGAGCAAGCAGAAGAAAGAATTTCTGATCATGAAGACAGTCTTTTTTAAATAACCCAGTCAGACAAAAAGACAAAAGAATCCAAAAAGAAGAAGAGGAGGAGGAAGAGGGAGGAGGGGGAGGAGGGGAAAGGGGGAG
>NW_007738058.1:42451-45996 GCF_000696425.1 Galeopterus variegatus
AGAGACTTAAGAGTCTCAGGGCTCCCACACCCCAAACCAGCTGTCCCAGAATGGGCAGGTGCAGTGGGAGCCCCAGCCCAGGCTAATTCCTGCTGACCAGAAGTGGCAGTCTCTTCAGGATCCAAACCAGACATCAGGGTGAAGTGAGTGGACTGTGATACCCAGCCACAATGACAAAAAAAACAAAGGAAAGATAACAGAAATATGAAAAATCAAGAAAGTACATCACCACCAAAAGAAAATCATAATTCTCAAGTGCTAGATCCTGTAGAACAGGAAGTCTTTGAAAGGACCGTCAAGGAAATTAAAGTAACAATTCTAAGGAAACTAAATGAGATACAAGAAAACTCAATTAGGCAACACAATGAAATGAGAAAAAATATAATGAATCTGAAAGAAGAAATGCATAAGGAAGTCAATTCCTTGAAAAAGAATGTAGCTGAGCTTGTGGAGCTGAAGGATTCATTCAACAAAATAATAATAATAATAAAAAAAAAACAGAGAGTTTAACCAGCAGACTTGAACAAGCAGAAGAGAGAATTTCTGACCTTGAAGACAGGCTGTTTGAATTAACACAGGCAGACCAGAAAAAAGAAAAAAGAATCAAAAAAATTTAAGAAAATCTGAGACCACAGAAAACCTTAAGTGCTCAAATATCCGAATCATGGGTATTCCAGAAGGGGAGGAAAAAGAAAATGGCATTGAAAACATAGTCAGTGAAATAATAGCAGAAAACTTCCCAGGTGTAGGGAAAGTCACAGATCTCCAGATTCAGGAAGCCCAAAGATCCCCAAACACGTCCAACCCCAAAAGATCCTCACCAAGACATGTGATAGTCAAACTGGTAAAATTCAAAGACAAAGAGAGACTCCTCAAAACAGCATGAGAAAAGCACCACATCACCTATAATGGAATCTCCATCAGACTCACGGCAGACTTCTCCACAGTCCAGAAGAGAATGGGATGATATATTCAAAACACTAAAACAAAAAAAACTGCCAGTCAAGAATACTACACCCAGCAAGGCTATCCTTGAGAAATAAAGAGAAATAGTATTTCCCATAACCAGCCCTGCAAGAAATCTTCAAGGGAGTCCTGCATCTGGAATCCAGAAAAGCAATAATCACTACCATGAATACCCAAGAAAGGACAAAACCCACTGGCTTACCAAAAATGCAAATAAAAAATAGAAAGAAACTATATCTTATCACCTCAAAAAATCAACAAACACTGAACACAAACAACAAAAGGGGAAGAAAGGAACAAAAGATATTTAAAACATCCAAACAAAAATCAGTAAAATTCTAGGAGTAAGACAATACCTCTCAATAACAACCCTAAATAGAAATGGATTAAATTTCCCACTCAAAAGACGGACTGATTGATTGGATTTAAAAGCTAGAATGAACTCTATTCTGTCTACAAGGGAGTCATCTCACCTATAAAGACATGGATAGACTAATATTAAAGAGTTGGGAAAATGTGTACCACACAAATGAAAACCAAAACCAAGCAGGATTAGCTATTCTTATATCAGATAAAACAAACTTTAAACCAAAAACCATAAAAAGAGAAAATGAAGGCCATTATGTAATGAAAAAGAGATCTATCCAGCAAGGAGACATAACAATCATAAATATATACTCACCCAACACCAAGCACCCAGAGATATAAAGCAAACACTATTAGATCTAAAGAAAGACAATGACACTGATACAATAATAGTTGGGGACCTGAACACCCCTCTGTCACCATTGGGTAGATGATCTAGGCAACAAATCAAGAGAGAAACATAGAATTTAAAGTACAGTTTAAACCAATTGGACCTAGCAGATATCTAAAAAATATTTCATCCAACAACTACAGTATACATTCTTCTCATCAGCACATGGAGTATTCTCCAGGATAGACCACATATTAGGTCACAAATCAAGTCTCAACAAATTTTTAAAAATTGAAATCATTTCAAGTATCTTTTCAGACCACTGCAGATTAAAATTAGAAGTCAATAACAAGTGAAATTCTGGAAGCTATACAAAAATGAAAATTAAACAACATGCTCCTGAATAATCTAAACAGGGTATCAAACAAATTTCTTGAAAGCAATGAAAATAAAGACACAATTACCAAAGCCTTTGGGAAACTGCAGAAGCAGTACTAAGAGAAATAAATGCTTACATCAAAAGAATAGAAAGATTTCAAATAAACAATCTAATACTACACCTCAAAAAACTAGAAAAACAAGAACAATCCAATCCAAAAATTGGTAGAAAGAAATAATAAAGATCGGAGCAGAACTAAATTAAATAGAAACCTAAAAAATGATACAAAACATCAGTGAAACAAAAAGTTGGTGTTTTGAGAAGATAAACAAAATAGAGAAGCCACTAGGTAAGCTAACTAAAAAATGAAGAGAAGACCCAAATAACAAAAATTAGAAATGAAAAAGGAGACATTACAACCAATACCACAGAAATACAAGGAATCATTAGAGACTACTGTAAGCAACTATACACCAACAAATTTGAAAACCTGGAGGAAACATAAATTTTGGGACATAAAAACTACAAAGACTGAACCAAAAAGAAATAAAAAACCTGAACAGACCAGTAACAAGCAATGAGAATAAAGCAGTAATCAGGAATCTCCTAACAAAGAAATGCCTAGGTCTGGATGGCTTTTCTGCTGAACTCTACCAAACCTTTAAAGAGGAATTAATACCAATTCTCTTCATACTATTCCAAAAAATTGAAACATAGGCTATTCTCCCAAACTCATTCTATGCAGACAGCACCACTCTCATACCAAAACCAGGTAAAGATACAACAAAAAGAGAAAACTATAAGCCAATATCTTTGATGAACACAGGTGCAAAAATCCTCAGCAAAATATTAGCAATCACAATACAGCAACACATCAAAAAAAATTATGTACCTTGATTAAGTGGGATTCATCCCAGGGATGCAAGGATGATACAACTTATAGAAGTCAATAAATGTGATACACCATATCAACAAAATCAAGGACAAAAACCATTGGTTATCTTAATAGATGCAAAAAAGGCCATTGACAAAATTCAACATTGCTTCATCTTAAAGGCTCTAAGCAAATTAGGTATAGAAGGAAATTATCTCAATACAATAAAACCACATACATCAAACCCACCACCATTATCATCCTGCATGGAAAGCTTTCAGCTTTTCAGAACAGGAACAAGACAAAGATGCCCACTCTCACCATTCCTATTTAACATAGTATTGGTAGTACTAGCAGAGCAATCAAGCAAGAGAAAGAAATAACGGTCATCCAGGTTGGAAAAGATGTAGTCAAATTGTCATTGTTTGCAGATGATGTGATCCTATAAATAGAAAAACAGATGGATAAATAATTACAATTCTGTGTGATGACCGTTCTAACTGTTATATATAAAGTAAGCAATCCCTGCTAACAGCCACTTCAGTTCTAAAGACTCTACAGAAAAACTCTTAGAGCTGATAAGCAATTTCAATAAAGTTGCAGTATACAAAATCAACACACAATAATCA
>NW_007738058.1:46872-47376 GCF_000696425.1 Galeopterus variegatus
ATGATGTGATCCTATAAATAGAAAAACAGATGGATAAATAATTACAATTCTGTGTGATGACCGTTCTAACTGTTATATATAAAGTAAGCAATCCCTGCTAACAGCCACTTCAGTTCTAAAGACTCTACAGAAAAACTCTTAGAGCTGATAAGCAATTTCAATAAAGTTGCAGTATACAAAATCAACACACAATAATCAGTAGCATTATTATACTCCAATAACAAACTAACAGAAAAAGAAATAAAGAAAGCAAGGCCATTTACAATAGTCACCAAAAAAATTAAAAACCTGGGAATCAATTTAACCAAGGAAGTGAAAGATCTCTACAACAAGAACTATAAATCATTTCTGAAAGAAATTAAAGAGGACACAAAAAGATGGAAAGACTTTCCATGCTTTTTGATTTGAAGAATTAACATGGTGAAAATGTCCATACTACCCAAAGCTATCTACAGATTCAATGCAATATCCATCAAAATACCAATGACATTCTTCACAGAAATA
>NW_007738059.1:0-847 GCF_000696425.1 Galeopterus variegatus
CACACAGATTTGGATCTATTAACATTTTTTGCATTCATTAATACTTTTGAAAGTAATCAGTATAATTAACTAAATTGGCATTTTTAACAGCTAATAATCAGAGGAAAAGAATGATAACTTATTTTATTAAGATGATGAGAAAGAGACAAGAAAATAACCAGAAGGCAAAAGAGAAAACACTACATGGAGACATTCGAGTAAGGGGTTTCTCAGTTGTAGCCCCTTGGACCATCTCCTTTCAGAAGAGAGGGATAAGCAGAAAAAGGAAATGTAGAAGAGGCAAAATCTTTGTTACTAAGAAGAAACCTAATAGAAAATGAAAAGTCTCCTTGCTGAGTGTCAGTGATCAGAGAGAAAATTCTCAATTAAAAAAAATGATTCAAAAATACTGATAGGTGCTGCATGTTGCACGCATTGTGCCAGGCACCTAGTAACACCGAAGTGAAACAAACAATCCAAGACCACAAGTATTTCCCAATTCTAACTCTTCCTCCTCTCCTCCACCACCACTGTCCAACCCTGGTGCAGCCCCCAGCATTTTTCACCTGGACCACAGTCGTGCTGTCCTCCAACATCACCAGCTTCCTCCTTCATCTCTTGTTTTTTGATAAATAGCCCCCAGTCTCAGGCTCTTAAGGCTGTGGCCATAGATCTGAGTTTTAAGTTCTTTCTCCTCACACCCATAGCTTTTCTCAGGACTTACTCTACTTCCTCCATGCTGTGAATCCAGAACCACACCCTGTTCCTTCCCCCAGAATCCAGCACTAACTGCCTGGAAGCTCTGTTTTGTAATCCTTCTGATGCAACCTCTGACTGGAATCTGGCTGGATCAGGCAGCATCTTCCCC
>NW_007738059.1:1464-28311 GCF_000696425.1 Galeopterus variegatus
GTAACTTTTTCTGCTTTTGGTATGAGGATAATAATGGCCTTGTAGAATGAAGTATTCCCTCTTCTTCAAATTTTTGAATGGATTTGAGCATAATTGGTATTAGTTCTTTTATAATGTGTGGAAGAATTCAGCAGTGAAGCCATCTGGCTCTGGGATTTGCATTCTTGGAAGACTTTCTATTACTGCTTTAATCTCATTACTCATTATTGGTCTGTTTAGGGTTTTTTTTTTTTTGTTTGTTTGTTTGTTTGTTTGTTTGTTTGTTTTTTCCAGTTCGCACTTATGAGTGATGAATGGTGGCATTTTTATTTCTTTACCTGGCTTATTTCACCTAACACAACTTTTTCTATGTTCATCCACTTTGCTGTGAATGGCAGAATTTCATTCATTTTTATGGCAGGGTACTGTTCCATTGTGTATGTATACCACATTTTCCTTATCCAGGTGCTACTCAGTAGACAGTTATGTTGGTGCCAACTCTTAGCTATTGTAAATAGAGTTGTGATTTACATGGGAGTGCAGGTATGCCATTGGCATGATTATTTCCATTTCTTTGTGTATATACCCAGCAGTGAGATTGCTGGATTGGTTGACAATTCTATCTGCAGTTTTTTGAGGAACCAGTTTGCTGTTTTCCATAACAGCTGCACTAACTTACAGTCCCACCAGCAGTGTGGGAGGGTTCTGCTTTCTCCACATCCTCACCAGCATTCGTTATCATTCCTTATTCTCTGTCTTTTTGATACTGACCAGTATAATGATGTGAGATGATATCTTGATGTGGTTTTGATTTGCATTTCCCAGATGCTTATTGATGTCAAGCATTTTTCTTATGTCTGTTGGCCATCTTTATATGTTCCTTCGAGAAGTGTCTATTCAGCTCCTTTGCTCATTTTTTAATTGGGTTACTTGATTTTAAATTTTACATTGTTTGAGTTGCTTGTACATTCTGGATATTAATCCCTTGTCAGAAGCACAGTTTGCAAATATTTTCTCCCATTCTATAGATCATCTTTTTGCTCAGTTAACTGTATGTTTTGCAGTGCAAAAGACTTTTATTTGATATAATCCCATATGTTTTTCTTTCCTTTTGTGCCTGTTCTTTTTGGTGTCTTGTTCATAAAGTCTTTGCTCAGTCTTACTTTCTGAAGTGTATTTCTTATGTTTTCTTTTATTATTTTTGAAGTTTCAGGTCTTATATATAAGTCTTTAATCCATTTTGAGTTGATTTTGGTACATGGTGAGATGTATAGGACCAGCTTCATTCTTCTGAATATAGATCTCAAGTTTTTCTCACACCACTTATTGAAGAGGTTGTCCTTTCCCATCTATGATCCACTGCCCTTGTCAAAGATCAGTTGGCTATCTGTTCCATTGTTCTGAGTGTATACCTTTATGCCAGTACCATGTTCTTTTGGTTTTTATGGCTTTGTAGTATAATTTGAAGTCAGGTAGTGCAATGCCTCCAGGGTTTTATTGTTTGTTTGTTTTCATTGTTTTGTTTTTACCCTCAGGATTTCTTTGTCTATTCAGGTTTTTTTATTGTTCCATATGATGTTAGGATTGTTTTTTCTATTTCTGTGAAGAATGACATTTGTATTTTAATAGGGATTGCATTTAATCTGTTGATCACTTTGGGTAGTATGGACATTTTCACAATATTAATTCTTCCCATCCAAGTGCATGGAATTTCTTTCTATCTTTTTTGTCCTCATTAATTTCTTTCACTAGTGATTTGTAGTTCTCACTGTAGAGATCTTTCACCTCTTTGGTTAAACTGATTCCTAGGTATTTTATTTTATTGGTGAGTATTGTAAATGGGTTTGCTTTATTGATTTCTTTTTCTGCTAGTTATTTGAGTATAAGAATGCTACTGACTTTTGTATTGATTTTGTATTTTGCAACTTTACTGAAATTGTTTGTCATCTCTAAGAACTTTATGGTAGAATCTTCAGGGTTTTCTGTAGATAGGATCATGTCATCTGCAAACAAGAATACTTGATTTTGTCTTTCCCTATCTGGATGATCTTTATTTCTTTGTCTTGACTGATTGCGTTGGCTAGTGCATCCAGTCCTGTGATAAATAAGAGGGTTACAGGGGGCATCCTTGTCTTGTTCCTGTTATTAAGAGAAAAGTATTCAGCTTTTCCCCATTTAGGATTATATTGACCGTGGGTTTGTCATATATGGCTTTTCTTGTGTTGAGATATTTTCCTTCTATACATAATTTGCTAACAGTTTTTATCATGAATTGATGTTGAAATTTATCAAATGCTTTTTCTACATCTACTGAGATAATTGTATGATTTTATCCTTGGTTTTGTTGATGTGGTACATCACATTTGTTGACATACGTTTGTTGAACTATCCCTGTGATGAATCCCACTTGATCATGGTATATAATTTTTTTGATGTGTTCCTGTATTCCAATTGATAATATTTCGTTGAGGACTTTTGTGTGTATGTTCATCAGAGATGTTGACCTCTAGTTTTTTATTTTTTGTTTTTATTATTATTTTTTTATTTTTTGTGTCTTTGTCAGATTATGATATCGGGATGATGCTGACCTCATAGAATGAGTTTGGGAGAATGGCCTCTGTTTCAATTTTCTGGAATAGTTTGAAGATAATTAGTACAAATTCATCTTTAAAGTTTTGGTAAAATTCAGCAGTAAAGCCTTCTGGTCCTGGGCTTTTCCTTGTTAGGAGACTGCTGATTACTGCTTTAACCTCATTGCCTGTTATTGGTCTGCTCAGATTTTCAATTTCTTCGTTCAGTCTTGGTAGCCTGCATATGCCTAAAAATTTCTTCATTTCCTGTAGGTTTCAAATTTATTGCATATAGTTGTTTATAATAGCCTCTACTGATTTTTTGTATTTCCTGGTATTGGTTGTAATGTCTCCCTTTTCACTTGTGATTTTTGTTACAATGGTCTTTTTTCTTTCCTTAATTAACCTACCTAATGGCTTGTCTATGTTGTTTATCTTCTCAAAAAAAGAACTTTGCATTCTTTGATCTTTTGTATCATTTGGGGATCTCTATTTCATTTTGTTCTGCTCTGATCTTAATTATTTCTTTCTGTCTTCTAATTTTGGGGTTGGATTCTTCTTCTTCTTCTTCTTCTTCTTCTTCTTCTTCTTCTTCTTCTTCTTCTTCTTCTTCTTCTTCTTCTTCTTCTTCTTCTTCTTCTTCTTCTTCTTCTTCTTCTTCTTCTTCTTCTTCTTCTTCTTCTTCTTCTTCTTCTTCTTCTTCTTCTTCTTCTTCTTCTTCTTCTTCTTCTTCTTCTTCTTCTTCTTCTTCTTCTTCTTCTTCTTCTTCTTCTTCTTCTTCTTCTTCTTCTTCCTTCCTTCCTTCCTTCCTTCCTTCCTTGTTTTTCTGTCTTCCTGGGTTATTTATGAAAAAAATCTGTCTTCAAGTACAGAAATTCTTTCTTCTGCTTGTATTAACTTGCTGCTTAATCTCTCAGCTGTGTTGTTGTTGTTGTTGTTGTTGTTGTTGTTGAATGAATCTTTCAGTTTCATGTGTTCTGCTCCATACTTTTTTAAGGTATTATTCTCTTTATAAATATCCTCTTTCTTATTCTGGAAATCTTTTTTTCTCATTTCATTATGTTGTTTAACTGAATATTCTCATATCTCATTGAGTTTCCTTAAGATTGTTGCTGGTATTTCCTTTTCAGGCATTTTAAGGGTTTCCTGCTCTATAGTGTCTGGTACTTGAGAATTACTGTATTATTTTGGTGGTGTCATATTGTCTTAGATTTTCACATTTCCAATATCTCTGTGTTGATGTCTGGCCATCTGGTAGAGCAGTTGCTTCTTCTGTTACTTTGGAGTGGACTTTGAGAAGAGATTTTCCCTTCTTTTATCAGTCTCTGCTGGTGACTCTCCTTGTGTCAATGAAATTGAGTGTCTGGCAGGCTGCCTGCATTGTGGCTTTGGCTAATACTGTGGTGGCGAGCTGCTTGGCAGAAGCCCTGGCTGGGGTGGTAGCTGATGTGGGTCACCCACATGGAAGTGGTGTTTTGGCATCCTCCTGCCTGTTTCCAGGCGTGTTTTGGCATCCTCCTGCCTGTTTCCAGGCAGTGTGGGGTTCCTGCAGCTCCTCACAATTCTATTTTTTAATGACCCTAATGCATATCAGACCTTGGGTAAGGGAGGTATTAAGGAGAGGAAGTAGCAGTTTGGTGCTTAATATAAAAGAAGAAAAAATCATGTGGAGACAGGAACAGTGCAAAATTTATAAACTCTTCAAAGTGCTTAGGGTTTCTCTAGACATTGGCATAGTATGATAAAGATGCCACGAAGGGCATCTCTTATAGTTTATTGCCTTCCTGCCTCAATCTCCCTTCATATACACAAATAAATATATGATAATGTACAAACACATTATAGACATAACTAAGACTAAGCCAGGGTATTATCTTTTAGTGTCTTTTTCTGGATAAGTTAGAAGAATTTTAGAAGAAAGTCATAAGAAACTTTACCAATGTCCTAAGAAATTACTAGAGTTCTGAAAGTTGAAGCAGTTAGGGTTGGTGAAACATCTTGGTGATAGCAGTCAGGACCGAGGTTATTTCTATATATCTATTTTGACACCTCTTACATACTGGGATTTTAGTCTTGGATTTAACACCTCATGATCTTAAGATGACTGTAGCAAATCTAAGTACCTTGTTCTCTCATAACTCATCCAAGAGGAATTGCAGGACATTGCTCTTCACCTTTCGTCCTCCTATGAGGGACCAAAATCCTTCTAGAAGCCCTATTGATCCCCCACATACTCCTTACATCTCATCATCCAGCTCATCTCAGGTTTCCCCTCTCCCCCCACACTCTGTCCCATTTGTGGAATGGAAGAAGCTCTCCTGTCCTTACCGTGTGTAAAAGGATAGAGCTGGTGCTCTTTAATCCATAGGACAAGGAGGTGGCTGCTGTGTAGGTGCTAAGAGCTTTCCACAGTTAAATTTTAGTATGCATCTAAGTTGGATAATGAAAGATCCCAGGGTTATCTGTATCTGAAGGAGTGGAATAAGCCAGGGACCAAGAATGACAGTAAGGTCGCCTTATTTTTTTTATTTATTTATTTTTGGGGTGACCTTAACAAGGTTCAAACCATGAACCTTGGTGTTATCAGCACCACTGTCTAACCGACTGATCAAACCGGCTAGCCCCTATGAAGTTAAATTTCTAATTGTCCTGGTCACAATCTTAGACTTACCAATTTTGGAAATGTGGGCCATGAATTTAAGGTCAAGACAAGCTTTCAGGTACTGGAATTAATGGGGGAGAGATTTGGAATAGGGTCCTTAACCCAGGGCTAATGTGAGGTTTGCACTGCCCGAGGTCTGCCAGTTCTGGCCCTGAGATGTGCAGGAAGCAAATGTTCTCCTGAGTGATGGGGCTGAAGACCTGGGAGGAACCAAAGCCCTGCCCATGAGGCTGCCTGGCAGGGGAAAATAGGGAAAGAAACTGCTCAGCACTGATGGGCCTGAACCACGCTGAGTGTCCAGTGACCTAAGAAAGTAGGCCCATAGAGCAGGGCCTGAGTTCTGTGGGGCCATTTGTTCTCTGCTCTGTTCTCATTAGTCCTAAGAGGATAAGATCCTGCTGGAGCCACAGTGGGAGTGTCAGCAAATGTCTCCACCCCCAAAGTGTTTACTCAGCCAGATTCTGTTCTGGTTAGAAAGAAAAGGAGTACATGATAAATAAATCAATTATATTTATATGTAAATATTGATATTATATCAACTTTACATATTAAACATAAAATATTTTAGATATAAATTATATTGATATACCTGTACATACCATGTATTTATATTATGAATAAACACCTCTTTATTGCCCTCTCCTCATTACAAATGCAGAGCCTGATGAACTCAGGACCTGCCCTGATGTCTCTGATGAGTTGAGCCCCTTGCTGAGCACTCTGAGTAACCCAAGGGGCATCTGGTTACACAGAGCAGCAGGTGACAGGAAGATGGTCCATGGGCCTCAGCTCTGGCTTGGAGTAATGCTGGGTCTCTGCCCAGTTGTCATGGCTCTCATGACTGTGGGAATCTTCACATGGGCTGCATCTGTCCATTAGTAAGCTGCTGAATATTTGCTATTTTTCTATTTGGTCTCCCAAAATCACAATTTGCCAGCAATGACCCTTCCACAAGTATCCATGGAATGGGGTCAGAACTGTGGGGTCAGCAAGTGGCAGGACATGTAAGAGAAACAAGGAAGCTCTGCAGATGGAGCAGCCGTATGTGAAGTAGAATGAACTAGCATCATGAACTCAGAGCGGGAGGGGGGCAAAAGCCCTGACATGCTCCATCAGTGATGCAGAGAAGACATCCTGGGGGTGCCGATGGAGGAAGAGAGAGGGGAGTGTGAAGAGGGGAGGTGTGTAACTGCAGAACTGTCCCAGCCTGCTCCCCTGAGATGACCAAAGATCCTCAGCAGTCCCCAGGCAGGAACAACAGCTGGGGGCTTTGGACCTGAGTGGTGACAGGAGGAGGTGCATGTACCCCTGAAGGCAACTGGGCTGCTGATGATCAGAGTGACATCTGTCCCATACCCCCTTCCCCTGTCATGAAAAGGCATTTTGTCAGGGGCAGTGTGAGCCACCATGGGCTCAGAGCCAGTCCTAGGTTCTGCTGGTGCCAGGCTAGGACACTGCTAATACTCTGTAGGGTGGCCCTACAGGTGTTCGTAACCCTCAATCATGGGACACAGGACAGAGGCTAGAGATGGGGCCCACACATCCTCTGTACTGGCATCAAAGTGGGGAACAACCATGAACATCCTTAGACATTAGTACCAATCAAGAAAGCTCATAAAGTTTCATATAATTCTGACCCAAAAGCAAAACAGGCTAAAAGTTCATCTTCAAGGAAACCCTTGTGTTTAATGGAAACACACTGAGGATGCAGCCTCAGTCTTCCTTCCTCACCACAGAGTCAGAACAGCAGGAGGAAGAGCAGCTAAGCTGGTCTCCATGTCCATAAGGTGCCTCCTGAGATGGATCCTGCTTAGAGAGGGTTGGGATGGTACATTACTTTGCTCAAACTGTCACACCTAAATACCATAGGACGGGTGGCTAAACAACAGAATTTGTTTTCCTCACAGTTCCATATGCCAAAACTTCAAAAATAAAGGGCCAGAAGGGTCTGCTATCTGGTAAGGAATGTCTTTCTGGTTTGTATTCAGTCACCTTCTCACCATGACTTCACATAAAATTTCCATGATGTGCTTTTTGGGGGCACTGTGAGCAGGACAGAGAGAGAGTGAGCTCTGGTTTCTATTCTTATCAGGACACTAATCCTACTGAATCAGGACCATACCGTTATGACTTCACTTAACCGTAATTACTTCCTTATAGGCCTTATCTCCAAGTACAGCCAAACAGGGGGTTATGGCTTCAACATATGAATTTGGAGGACACAATTCAGTCCATAGCAGATTGAAGACTTAGGGAATCCTTTGTAGATGCGGCCACACTGTCACTCTTAGTTTCCCAGTGATTCTAAAATCAGCCTTCTCTTTTGTTTATTGCAGGGATTGGTTGGCATCTAATGGCAGCTCTTTAACATAGCAACTTACAGATTTTTCATTTTGACTCCCAGTGAGTCTTGACTCTGGTTTTACCTGTGCTCATAAAGCTGATCCTATTACATCCACCACCAGGCCAGATTCTTTACAGAACACAAATAGGTCCTCTCCTCAATAAATTGTCCACCTAATGAAGGACAAAATAATGAGTAACCAGGAATCCAGAACAGATATTGGTCAAAAGACAGTCAAGGAATAGGTTCTGTGTCTACATAAAATTCGAAAGATGTAGTTTTGGAAAAGAGAGTTTGGACTATGTGGAAATCTGCAGGACATAATGGAAGGTGGTAAGGTAGGAAGTAGAGGACACTTGGTCTAGATCTGTCTTCCCAGCCTCATTCCTTGCATCCCAGCACCCTTCCAGAGCAGCTCTGAGACCCAGAACAACTGTATAAGCTGGGGAAGCATCTGGGGCCACCCAGCCTTCTGGTCTACCAGTTGGTGGGATTTCAGTTCTGTCTATAACACTGTGAGTGACCAATTGTTATTCTCTAGACTAGCTCTCACCAAAATATTTTTTTAATGATGATTAAAAATCACATAATTGTGCTGTACAATATGGTAGCATTTAACCACATGTGTCTGTTGAGCATGTAAAATGTAGCTAGTACAACTGAAAAACTTTTTAATTTTAATTAATTCTAACTTATTTTTATGGTGGTATGTTCAGCTGCTGTTTAGCATGTGAGACTGCACAGTTCTAGACTGCCGTTATTTTTATGCTCTGTTATAAGGTGCTTACACAGTAAAGATTAAGACTTCTTGGAAATTTGACATCTTTGTCATTATATGATGTCCCTATCTATCCCTGACAGTATTTCTTGTCTGATGGCTGCTTTGTCTGAAATTAAAATAGCCACTCCAGCTTTCTTTTTATTAGTGTTACCATGGTATACATTTCTTCATCCATTCACTTTTAACCTATCAAATTCTGTATGATTACAGTGGGTTTCATGTTTGGTTTTTAATTTATTGTCTTTACCTGGTAATTTAGAATGACTTACTCAAAATGAATGTTTATATATTTGCTTCAATATCTATCATGTTTGTAACTCTTTTCTAATTGTTGATATTTTTTCTTTTCCCTTCTCTGATTTTAATTGCATGTTATGTGATTCCATTTTCTTTGCTCTCTTAGCATATTGATTATAAATTATTAGCTTTTATTTAAGTGGTTACCCTAGAGTTTGCAAAATACATTAAAATTAATTTAATGACACTTTTAAATAATGCTCTACTATTTCACTAGTAGTGCAGGTATATCATTAATTCCCAATTTTTGCTTCTCTCCCTTATGACCTTTCTTTCATTCATTTTATATAAACATGTGCTATATTCACCAAGTTCATTGTGACTATTTTTATTATTTTAAAAAGTTGTCTCTTAGTTATCAGTTAAAGAAAAATATGAAAGATTTTGCTTGGCTTTTATTTGATCTTCTCTGACACTCTTTTTAAATAATTCTAAAATTGTGACCCTTATCATTTTCCTTCTCCCTAAAGAATTTTTTTAAAACATTTTTTGCTAACAATGAATTCCCACATTTTTTTTTCTCTGAAAAAGTCCTTTACTTTTGAAAGATAATTTCTCTGGATGTAGAATTCTAAATTGTTGGTGTTTTTCTATTAACACTTTAAATATTTCATGCCAATCTCTTCTTTTTTGCACAAATTCTGACAAAAAGTCTTCTGTAAGTCTTATTTTGGTTCATTTATAAATAAGCTTTTTCCCCAGCCCTGGAAACTTGAAGATTTTCTCTTTGTCTTTGCTATTCTGCAACTTTATGATATGGCCAGCTGTACACATTTGAAATTTATTTTGTTTAGAGTTTTTTCAACTCCCTGAATCTGTGGTTTGGGGGCTTATCATAAATTTTGGATTTTTTTTTGTCATTATGTCTGCAAATATTTATTTTGCTCTTTTCTTTCTTTATTTTCCTTCTCAAATTTCCATTAAATGTATATTATTCCCTTTTTATTTTCACTGATTGCAAAATTTGTACTTTCTATTCCTACAAGCTTTAGATTTGCCAGAAGAGAAGTCCTGTTTCCTAAGGGGAAAATACTACTTCAGGATACATAGTAATATCTTCATTGAACCTTACCATATTTTTATCAGATAACAGTAATAAGATAAATTAGTATGTTTGCAGAGGCCACTGACCTTATTTACCATAAAGATATAGGGTGGCTGTTGTCTGATAGGAAGAAGTCTAATTCCCAAGACATTCACTGTGTTTCTCTTCTAGTAATTCTGTGCCCTGTGATAATGTGAAAGAGCAAGTGCAGCAATCCTGGCCCATCAAGAGCAAGGCAATGAAGTTCTCAGCACTAAAAGGCAAGTGAGACGGCCATAAAAGATGAAAAGAAAGGAGATTGTGGATGATGGGTTTTTAAGCCTATTAGGTATTTGTTAGTGATGGGGTATTGTGGGACATTAGGGAACAAAGGTGGATTGTGCAACTTAACAAGGATAGGAGAATGGTGCATAGCACTGGAGGGATAAGGAGTGTTCCATACTATGGGATTAACCTTGTCCAAGGAGAAGGGAAAGGTGGAAACCTCAGGGGACAGGTCTGGGGCAGCCTGTATTAGGAGTTTTGTAGCTGGAGTTAAAGTGTTTATGATAAGGGTAGCTTTGTATTTGAAAAGGATGTCCCATCCCAGTAAGGGGGCTGGGCATTGAGGCATTAGTAGAAATTTGTGTGTGAATTGGGTGTGATGTAGGGTGCAGGAAAGGGGTTCAGTGATCCACGGGTGGTATTCTGATCCCATGACCCGTGCTATTGTGATAGAGGATGGGGCTTTGGGTCCTGCATATTCTGGAAGGGTAGAGTAAGTGGCCCTTGTATAAATAACAAAAAAATTTGGCTGACTTGTTATGAGGAGAGTTACCCTGGGCTCATGTGTGGTGATCTCCATGGGAGCCTTGGGCCCTGGGCATCATCAGTCCTCCTCTTGGGCAAAGCCAAGAAGCTCTGGTAGGGATGGCTGTGGAGATAAAGGTTGTGGATTAGGGACTGGGCCACTCCCTCTCTGTCGAGTGGAACAGTCAACTCCCCAGTGACCTGGCTGTTTGCAGTGAGGACAGGGTCCGGGAGGAGGCCTGGGGTTAGGACAGGCCCATGCTCAGTGGCCCAGATGACTGCATTTGAAGCAGTTCCTGGGTGGCTTGACCCTTGGGGCAACTGGCTTTTGGGTATGTGAGCCTCTGATGGCATTAGCCAGGGATTGGTATATGGCCTGATCTCTTTTGTATTGATCCTTCATCTCCTCCTCCTCCCTAATGTTAAAAACCTTGAAAGCTTCATTGAGGAAGTCCCATTGGGTCATATTTGGATCATCCTCAAGTTTTTTAAGTTTTTTTTTCAAATATCAGGGGATGATTGGGTAATAAAATGAGAGTGTAAGAGGGTGATGCCTGCAGGGGAGTTTGGGTCTATATGTGTGTGTTTATGTAAAGCCTCAGAGAGACCGGTTAGGAACTCACTGGGATATTCAGTGGATCTCTGTGTGATTTTTCTAAGCTTTTCACAACTGACTGACTTGTGATTAGCCTTTTGGAGGACATAAATCAGGTGTGTGATCATATTATCCTGGAGATCCCAATCCCTGTGGCCAGCCTGGCAGTTCCACTTTGGGTTGGTGTGAAAGACCGCAATGACTCCCATAGGCCCTCTTTTGTTTTGAGCATGTAGCTCATCTGCCTTTTGTTGGGCCATTATCCAGACCTGTTCCCTGTCCTCAGGAGACAAAGTAGTAGTGAGAAATATAAAAATATCATGCCAGGTGAGATCATAAGACTGGGTGAGATATCTGAATTCCTTAAGATTTGTGTTCAGGTTGGGCTGGAAAGATCCCTGTCATTTTTTGATTTGGGAGAGATCACAAAGAAAAAAGGGGATATGGACCTTGATAATTCCCACTGTCCCAGCCACTTCACAGAGGGGGTATAAAGGAGCTGGAACTGAGGCAGGGTTGTCACCTGATGAAGGGGGAGAAGGAAAGGGGTTAGGTGGCTGAGGATGAGCATCTTGAGACCAGGTATGGGGAAGAGAGGAAAAAGGTGATGGGGCTGGTGAAGGAGCTGGAGCATTAGGAGGTGGTCGGGGAGCAGAGTGGTCAGATGGATCAAAAGATTGATCTGAGTTCGGAATGGGAGAATCGGGCATAGGCTAGGAGAATTTGAGATGTAGGACAGTTTTGACAGAGAAAAAAATGTGATCAGAGATAGAAGGAGGCTTGAACATAAGGAATCTCTCCAGCTTTGTTGCTTCAGTGACAAAAGTTGTCTAGGTCTTTGAGAGTATCCAAATCAAAAGTGCCATTTTCTGGCCACTGGGATCCATTGTCTAGTTTGTACTTAGGCTAAACTTGATTGCAGTAGAAAATGAGACGTTTGGGTTTAATGTGTCCCTGGAGTCAAAAAGATTGTAAATTGACCAGGAGGCAGCCAAGGGACATAGAGTGTGGCAGTTTGGATCATCAGGATCCCATGTACAGGGTGAGAAAGGAAATGAGTAATTCTAGTAGAAGAAGAGTGATGACAATGTTTCTCTGGAGGCCAAGAGATTGTAAATTGGCAAGGAGACAGCCCAGAGGTGTAAAATGTGGAGGTTTGCTTGTGAGGATCCCATTTAGAGGGTGAGAAAGGAGGTGATCAGTCCCAGTAGAAGAAGGGTAACACCAAGGAGCATCCTCATTGGTGTGCACCTTCTCTTCAGGAGAGGAGCCACTGACCAGCTAGAAGAGCATCCACTAATAGCTGGGGGGCATGAGAGGGGTTCCCTCAGCCAGGTGCCTTGTCTTCAAGAAGTAGACAGTAGTCATAGAAAGTAGTCAGCTGACCCCATAGAAGTAGGGCAGACCCACTGACTCACCCTAAATTCAGGTCAATAGACCCACTGACTCACCCTAAATTCAGGTCAATGTTGGATGTGTTGGTCTTGAAGCAGCAAGAGGAGAGAGTCCTGGAGGTACCCGGTCCAGCAAGTCTGGGAAGGGTGGCTGGGAGCCAATCAACCCAAGAAAGGGGATCATCCAAATGTCCCGGCCAGGACCCTTTCTGGGTTTCAGCATCGAAATGAAAGAAAGTTAGCCAAAACGCCAGGTACTGGTCAAGCTTTATTAAAGGAAAAGAATCTGCTGAGCTGCACTCAAAATGGAAAGCAGCAGCCGGGGCTGCCCTCAAAGTGGAAAGAAGCACGAGGCATTGGGGTGGGAGAGCTTATATAGGTTATAGGGTGCCAGGACTGACTGATGGGATCAAGGAGGAACATTAGGCTAGTGCGGAAGCTCCACCTGGCTGATGCAATCAGGGTGGAAAATTGCACCTATGCGAAAACCAAATTTTTTTCTATTTTGCAGAAGTCATGAGGCTTGTTGTAAGGAAAAGGGGGTGAGGGCTGGTTCTCATTTTTTGCTTGGCCCTGCCTAAAACGGCACTGGTTATGTTCAAAACCTATCAATAAAATATTTAAATAACCAGATATTTCACACAAAACATGAGTTTTAGATGCATATGTAGGTATTAAAACTTGAATATCTTCGATAAGTAGGTTGAAATGTGCTTTTCTATACATGGAACAAAGTGTTGAAATGATAAAGGGAAAATATCTGCATGTGTAGGTTATTTTAAAAAATCAACAGTCATCTGTTGTGCAGACCTCAGTCCTATTTACCATCTCATCAAATTATTTCTCAGAGTTATCTCCCCAGTTCCTCTACCGTCTTGGTAGCAACTAGTGAAAATTTATAAATCATAGTATATTCATAGAATATTCTAAGTAAAGAATATTCAAGAATTCAAATATTCAAGAATTATTCTAAATAAAAAGGGAATAAATTACATCTGCAAAACAACATAGATAAAACTTTTAAAAAGTTAATCAATAGAAGTGAGACACCAAAGAGTAGATACTAAATGATTCCATTAAAAAGTTAATCAATAGAAGTGAGACACCAAAGAGTAGATACTAAATGATTCCATTTATATAAAGCTGAATGAGTGAGAAAATTGATGAATTTTGATAAAAAAAAAAAATAGAACAATTGAGGACTCATGACGTAGTGGACAGAACATGGAATTGAAAAGAAAGGAGCTTTGGGAGGATACGGGAAGTTGGGGAGAGTGTATATCTTTATCCGCATAGAGGTCAAAGGGGGAAATATATATGATTGTATTCATCCACCTGCACACTTCACATTCACTTTATATGTAGAATATACTTCAGTTACATCTGAGTAGGAATTATGGAGTCAGAGTATCAGAGTCTGTTTCCATATTCCCCCCAATAAGCACTGGAACCTTAAGCAAGCTAAGCATTGAGAACCTCTAATTTCTTACCCTTAGAGGATTAATATGGGATTAATTGCACTAGATCATTAAACCATTAGTGCAGTAATCAACACACATAGGTCTTCAAGACTTCAGTAAATGGTAAATGGCTGTTGATGATGTTTCTGTTGTTGCTGTCATTGTTATTATTATTGCTATTATCTACGTGGATGTAGGTTTTTGTTTTGTAGTTCTCTGCCTTTAATAACACCTCCTCTAGAGAAGAGATTCAAAGACCATGTTGTGGATGAATTATTTGACAGGCCTGATTTAGAAATGTCACATTAGAATTAATCAATGTTTGAGGATTTTGTGTTTTCAAGAACGCAAGCATTGGGCCGAGCCTGTGGCGCACTCGGGAGAGTGCAGCGCTGGGAAGTGCAGCAGCGCTCCCAACGCGAGTTCAGATCCTATATAGGGATGACCAGTGCGCTCACAGCTCTTCATCCATAGATGAAGATACAATATTTGGGCCGGCCCGGTGGCGCACTGGATAGTGCGCCGCTTGGGAAGCGCGGTGGCACTCCCGCCTGAGGGTTCGGATCCCACATACAGACCGGCTCCCGCTCACTGGCTGAGCGAGGCGACATTAGAATTAATCAAGGTTTGAGGATTTTGTGTTTTCAAGAATGCAAGCATTGGAGGGTGAATGAAGTCCCTGGCAGGATGTTTGAGCCCTGGAGAATTTTCCTAGAAGTACACCCCATACCTCTGAACAGACCATAGGGGAGAGTGCAGCTGTTGGAACCAAAGAATCTCTCTACACAACCATCTTTGGAGGAAGTTTTATGCTTAGGAATATAACACTGGGGGAGGAAATGTACAGAACTGCATGTTCACTGTAATCCTATGGACACTAGTTATTAGTCTGATCCCTGATGTGTGGTACTGTATCAAGGGTTCTGGTTTGGTTATTCTTTTGTCAAGCTGGATGCCCAGAAGTGCCAGTGGTCATATGGCAGCTGAAAAGCATATTATTGAGCATAAGCATGGACCATATTGATAAAGTGACTGAGTGAAGTTTATGTGTTGGATCATATCAATTACATATATAGCCCTGCTATATAATGGCCTTTTGATGTGTATCAGCTTGGAAAGCCATTATTTTCAACCATGGCACATTTTGAAATGTCCAGTCATAGATTTTCCAAAACAACTTTGCCTCCAATCCTTCAGCTGTGTTCCTTCAAAGTCCTGCTACTCTGTCAAAACCAGCAGTCAATGTCATTGAATTGCCAATCTCTCCTTGAAAAGTCACTGTATCAGTCTGTCTTTATTGCTTATGACAAAATACCTGAAACTGTGTAATTTGTAAAGGAACATTATGTATTGCTTACAATTTAGGGGCTGAGAAGCACAAGATCCAGGGAACACGGCTGGTGAGAGCCATGTTGGTGGATAGTGATTTTTCACAGCAAAGTAGGGTGTCACATGGAAGATGGCAGAAGCCCAGAGAGAGAGAGAGAGAGAGATCCTTATGTGCTGTCCTTTTAAAGTCCTCAGAACCACACCCATCAACACCTTTAGACCATTAACTTATTAAACCGTTTACTAGGGCATGATCCTCACAATCTAATCACCTCTTCAAGGCCCCACCTTTCAATTACCATAATAGGATTTCCCATCCTCTTAACACTGACACGGTGGGGACCAAATCTCAGTGAGTTTGGAGGGACATCCAATCTAGAGCAGTGACCATCAGATGTAACCCTTGGAGATTCCCCACTCTTGTGACTTACATTCTTCCAGGGCATCTTTGACTATGACAGTGGTGTGACAACATCAGTCCAGCATAAATCAGCTGACAAATGTCAAGGCAAAAAATTGTCTCCGAATCCAGAAACAGTAGGAAACATCTAGATTAGCCTGCACGTGAAGCCTTCTTTAGACATAAATA
The DNA here is from genome assembly GCF_000696425.1 of Galeopterus variegatus. Taxonomy (NCBI): domain Eukaryota; kingdom Metazoa; phylum Chordata; class Mammalia; order Dermoptera; family Cynocephalidae; genus Galeopterus; species Galeopterus variegatus. Next base: position 17,299 of record NW_007738059.1, read on the forward strand.
TATGTAGATATATGTATCAAATGAATGTATATGAAGCTATATGTGTAAATGCTTATGTGAATTTCCCACAAATTATGTAAATTTACTCTTTAACTCAAACATCATTTAGTTTTAATCTCTTAATATCTTCATGAATGGTTTACTAAGCATTCACATTGAGTTCATACAGTTTCATAAAATATATTTATCTATATATGTAGATATGGATATATTGTATTGACCAGAATATGCACAATAATGATTGGTAACAAACCACTTAAAACTCACTGCTTTATAACACTGAGCAATTATTTTCATGTTCATGGACGTTCATGTTAACAGTGACTGGCTGATGCAGGCATGGCTCAGCTGGGGGCCTCTGCAGCAGGCACTGAGTTTATCTCCAGCCTGTGGATTGCATTTGATCTGAGGCCAAGGCTGAAGGACAGTCACTACTCAGGGCACGACATTCTCACAAGAAGTAACAGGAGTGAACAGAATCCTCAAAGCAAGCTGCACAATAAGGCAAATATTTGATCATACTGTTGACGAATGTTATGTATTTTATCCTTCACAATCTTAAAAACATTTTGAAACATAGTTTTTCACTAATTAGGAAGTAAATATGGGTGTTCTTTTTTTTAACACAAAGCTCACCAAAAAGTACATTTTCATTCAGTGTGTCTTAGGTGATTCTGCTGCTTTGCATCTGTAATGTGCTCTCTGTGATGCTGATGATGCTGTTGAAATCCAGATGAATTCCTAATAGGAAGGAAATAATGTTACATCAATGCTTAGTTGTATTTGTTTTTATTTTTGTTGAGAAAGATTTTCATTTGTTTGTCAAATAATAGTTGTGTATTTGTTGCAATTTCCTCTTTTTCTATTGCCCCTATGATATAATGAAGTTTTCTTGCTGTGATCCTACCTTGCTGAAAATACTTAGAAGCACCTCCACAAGTATTTTGGGGCCATGTCCTAAATGACAAAATTCTGAAAGTTAAGAGTATAGTTACTATATTCAGCAGCGTGGCCTTAACTCCCTATCATCATCATCATCACTTCTGAAAGCACATTTCTCAAACTCTTATTCTCTTTCTTATTTCCTGGACTTGCTCAACAAGGGGCCCTCCCTGACATCTGGAAATCAGAAGAGGAGGATTCATCACTAACCACTGGACATGCAGGCAGATATGTGGTGGGGGGTGAGGACTGGAGAGTCACCTGGTGAGGTGCTGCAGGCAGCTGAGAGCATCAGCATCCCCACCTCTGGGCTTCACAGTCAGGTCTGAGCACCACATGGTTAGGCAGCCTGTATCCTTACTGACAGATGCACTTGACATTCTAAGGAAACACCAGAGAATCCCCCCATTTCCAGCATCTGCTTCTCTAACTATCATACCACCTTAAATTTGAAAAGTTGGGGTTTGGCCCACAATTCCTAGTATTAAAAAAAATTCTGTTTGAAATACCAAAACTAGCTTCTTCTTTGTTCCATAGACTTCAGAGGTTATAGACTTCAGAGGTAATGATCTCTGCCCTTCTTTAAGTCAGGAGATGTATTCTCAAGTCTGTGCTGCTAGGGCTGAGAAGCGGGAAAGAAAATTTGTAGAGAAGCCTCCCTGCCACTTCTACCAAACCTTCTCATGACCCTCAGAGACTGGCTGCATGTTAGAAATGCTCTCAGCAGTTGAAGGCACCAGGAGTAGCAGCTGGGGCAGCCCAGCCTCACACTTCTGCTTCTCTGGGGGTTTATGTTATGGCTTGTAACACTGTGAGAGGTTTACTATCATGCTGTTGACAGTAATAAGTTCCAACATCATCAGCCTCCAGGCTGCTGATGGTGAGAGTGAAATCTGTCCCAGATCCACTGCCACTGAACCTTGAGGGGATCCCAATTTGCAAACTAGATGCATAATAGATCAGGAGCTTAGGAGCTTTCCCTGGTTTCTGCTGATACCAGGCTAAGTAATTGCTAATGTCCTGACTGGCCTGGCAAGTAATGGTGACTGTGTCTCCTAGAGATGCAGACAGGGAGGATGGAGACTGTGTCATCTGGATGTCACATCTGGCACCTGATATTGGAAACATAAAGACAAACATCCACACAATTAATCATGTTACAAGGGGACCTCCCTGAAGAGCTAGCTGGTACTGACCTCACAGAATGAGTAAATTCCTATCATTCTCCCTACTTACCTGGGAACCAGAGCAGCAGGACCCCGAGGATCTGAGCAGAGGCCCCCATATCTACGGTGTGTGTTCACTTGGACTAGCTCTCACATGCTATGACTAGCATGTGAATAAATCTTCACGACACTGTGCTGTGGCGTAGGCATATGCAAATCTGCACAGCTGCAAACATGACTGATCTCAAGAACTCAGCACAGGGCCAGGTGTCCCAGGACTGACTACAGCAGCACAAATTTGCCTACAGAGAATGTGTTTCTCCCTGGGGGCCATGGTGCAGAATTATTCTGCTGTCCTGTGGGTAGAGTGTTATTCTGCTGTCTTTATGGTTCATGACCTATTTTTCTCCTTTACTTTTCCTCAGAGGAAGGGCTTTTCAGAGAAACACATCCCTAGAAACTACAAGAAATTTGAAAAACTCTCATTTGCTACATGTGGACACTTATGGAAGCCAGAGAGATGTTCTTTTGAGCTAATTCTCTAAAGTCCTTGATGTGGTAAATCATCAGCACTACAAACTAGAGATGCAATAAAGTATAAGAATAATAAATCGGTAGGTGATAGATTTATTTTTCTTTTGATTTAAAGAAAGGAAGATAGAAAAACAAAAAATATTAAAAATACATCTGAAATATAGCGTCATGATTTTAAGGAGGGTATATGCCATTGCTAAGCTGTCATCTCCAGATAAGTGATTCTTGTTCTCCAGTTCTGATTGTCTTTTTATACCACTTCCATCTAGGCCATCCAACATCTCCCTCCAAATCTGAAAAACCTCAGCTACTGCTCTAGTTCCTTGTGCCATTACACATTTCCATGACAGATGTTTTCTGAGTTGTTGAGTCACTCCATAAACTTCCATATTCCTACATCACCAATTTCTTCTAGTTTCTAAAAGAAAGCAGTTCTTACTTGCTGAATTGAGGGCATTTGACCCAAGCAGGACCCAGAGAAAATACATGGTGAAGGTGCAACGTGGTGAAGGAGAAAGCTAGGGTGTTGTACTAGGTGTTGGAACCCACACAGTATGGAAAGGGCATTCATGTGTAGGGTGGAGAGATAAGCCCACCCTGGAGTGCTGAAGCTATGGTGCAGTTGTAGAGGACTGGTACCCGAGGGGAGATGGTAGGGAACTGACACACTTATGAAATCATGAGGGCTTTCCCCAAGCTGCTGTCCTGAGAAGCCCCTTAGCTTATTTTAGGTTCTTTTTATAAGCCAGTAAAAACAACATATTATACAGATTAAGCCAGTTATGTCTGGTATAAAGCTGTTTATAGAACACTTTCTATTGCCATGGTGCTTTGAAAGTTCAGGGCTAACTACTTATCAGCAAAATAAAAGTGTAAATTCCTCCCTTACAAAGTTCTCAGGGTCCTGGTTTCATTCAAAGTTCAGATCTCAAGGAGAGGGAGAAGGTGGAGACAGGTGAATGGGAAGCAGCTTTTGCTGGTGTAATTCCCATAAGATAACAAGGATCATGTCAGCTTGCTACCTAGGGCCTTACATGAAGTGTGCCCACATTGGGGTGTAGGATGTGGGGACACACTCTTTCCACTAAGGGGCAAGCAAGGGGTTTAATGGCTAATGCAAGTGTAATGTGTGTGAAAAAACTCATCTTCGATGAGAGTGTAGGTGGCAAGGGCAGCAGCAGGCTGGTTTTACATGGAGAAATTGATCAAATAAGTAAATTCAGTGAAGATAATTTGTGACAACATTTTTGGTATTGGGGAAAAGTTGCAAATATAAAAAGAAATAGTACTAGAATAAACTGTGAATTTTCATTGTAATTAGAGATATCAATGTAAATTCATAATTTTTTATAGATATAGATAAAAAATGTATGTGAATAGACAGATAGATAGTAGTTCACTTTCCAAGAAGCAATGACACATAAATCCCAATAAACAATTTTAGTGACCAAATATAGTTTATTTGAACACCAATCTCCACTTAAAGGAATCAGTAATTCTTGGATAAATGACTTATTTCAAGTCTATGACAGGGAAAATCCAAGAGAAGCCTTGATCAATTTTTGGCATAAACTAGGGAAGTGCATAGAGAATGATGAGGTAGAAGCAGCATGTATTAGAATCCAGCTTGAACAAGGTATAGATTGGACAAATCTGTGGAATGTTATGAATACATGAGTCCACATGTTGATATGAAGTGGATGTTCATAATGCAACAAAATACTTCTCTATAAATTCTCAAATTTAAAAAGAAGACTTAAAGTCTGGCAGAAACCACTTTCATCCATGTTCAAAGTGAATGCCATCAGTCCTGGGAGAGCTTGAAATCATGGACTGTCTGATAGGATGCAGTAAGTACACAGTGTCGCTTCTGGATATTCCTGAGCAGAACTTAATCAGGAGGTAAATTCAACCAAATACATACTGAAAGACATTCTACAAAATAACAAATAAGTAGTATTCAAATGTGACAAGAAGATGAACACAAGGAAAAACTGAAGAACTGGTCCAGACTGAAGGAAACTAAAGAGACATGGGCCAATAAAGGCAACAAGTGAATATGGACTGGGTCACTTATTACAAAAAAAAAAAAAAAAAAAAAACATTATTGTGAGAATTATCAAAACTGTAAATAAAACTGAGTACTAGGAGTAGTGAGGTATTAATAATGATTTGGTGATTCCACAGTAGTATTGTTGCTATGTAAGAGCTTGTCTTGTCTTTAGGAAACAAATAGTAAAGTCTTACAGAATGGGGCTGTTCTTCATTATCTTATACCCAATTGGTTCAGGAGTAAAAAGTAGTACATTGTACTGTACATAGAACCTTTCCATAAGTATAAAACTGTTTCAAATTAAAAATAAATAAATAAATAAAATACCAGTTTCTGCAGAGCATGTTAAAGTTACTCCAAATCATTTTATAATAGCACAATAACATCCTTTTTACCATTATAAGACCAAGTAATTTACTATAGATGCACTAAGAGGACACTGTGGTTTCTCAAATAAATGTCACTCACAGACAAATCATTATCTAAAGGCATAGGTGTCCTTTATATCAATTCACTAAATGGATTTCATCTAATTCTTGGTTTGGGAACCTCTATATTCTAAACCTCACAACCATTCAACCTTATTTCCCACAGCTCTTCTGCATGAAAGCTCTGCATAGTGATGCCCAACATGAGTACTAGAAAAAGTGATTTTTTAAAAAAATCATTCATCTGTTTTCACGGGTACAGGGCTGATTTCTACCCCTTGTGAATTTCCATTACCACTGCACAGTTTCCCAAACTTTTTAAATTTATTTATTTTTTTGAATTTTATTTATTTATTTATTTATTGCTGCTGGCCATTAAGGGGATCTAAGCCCTTGACCTGGGTGTTATAACAATGCACTCTAACGAACTGAGCTAACTGGCCAATGCCAACTGCGACTTGTTAAAACATCAAGAGGACACAATGAAATGGAAAGAAACCCCATGTTCATGGTTTGGAAAAAATAATATTGTCAAAATGACCATACTACCAAAAGTGATCTACAGATTCAATGGAATCCCTATCAAAATACCTATGACAGTCTTCACAGAAGTAGGAAAAACAATCCTAAAATGTGTGTGCAACCTGAAAAATCCCCTAAAAGCCAAAGCAATGATAACCAAAAGGAACAAAGTTGGAGGCATCACACCACGTGACTTCAAAATATATTATAAAGCTGTAGTTACCAAAACAACACGATACTGGTATAAAAACAGATACACAGACCAATGGAACAGAATAGAAAACATAGAAATAAAGCAATGTATTTACAGCCAGATAATTATTTATAAAGGCAATGAGGATTGATTGGGGAAAGGATAGTCTTTTCAATAAATGGTGCTGAGAACGCTGGAGATTGATATGCAGAAGAATAAAACTAGACGAGTAGTGAGCACACTTGATTGCCAGCTGCTGATTCCCATCATCACTGTCATTCTGGAGGTACATTTGCCAGGAAACCTTTTTCTTGCCTGGTTTCCTGTAGAGCTGTTAACAAGGGTCCTGAGATCTGGAAGTCAAAAGAGGGATATTTGATACTATCCATCAGTGCCAGCAGCCTAACACATGGACAGCAGTAAGGACTGGAGGATCACCGGGAGAGGTGCTGCAGGCAGCTGAGAGCATCAGCACCCCCACCCCTGGGCTTCCCAGACAGGTCTGAGGACCACATGGTTATGCAGCTTATAAATTCGTTTCTGGAAGAAAACCAGAGAATATCCTGTTTCTAGTATTTGCATCTTTGACTACCATGCACATTAGCAATTTTTAAAATCATTTTATTTATTTTTTATTGGAAATTAGTTCAAGGAACATATCTGTCAGTTACAGCATTGAATATCAATGCCTGCGTGCAATACGTGATGTTCAAGTCTGGATAATTAGTATATTCAACATTACACATTTTGATCAATTTTCATGGCCCTTTACCAATATCTCCCTTACTCCCCTCCCCCTTTCCCACTTCTGGTAACCTGTTTTGTCCTCTTCTTTTGAAAGTTCAATGTATTATTATGATTGTTTTATCTTTCTTTCTTTAGTTCTTTTATTTTTTAAATTTTTTAATTTTTATTTTTTTGCTCTGACATATGAGTGAGGACATACGGTATTTATTTTTCTATGCCTGGCTTTTTTTTACTTAACATGATTTTCTCTAAGTTCATCCATGTTGCTGTGAATGGCAGTGTTTCTTTCTTTTTCATGGCAGAGTAGTATTTCATTGTGTAAATATAGCACATTGTCCTTATCTGGTCATCCGCCAATGGACATTTATGTTGGTTCCAACACTTGGCTATTGTAAATAAAGCTGCAGTAAACATGGGAGTGCATGTGTCACTTGGACATGATGATGTCCATTCCCTTGTTTATATACCCAGCAGTGGAACTGCTGGGTCATATAACAGTTCTGTCTTTAGTTGCTTGAGAAAATTCTTATAATTTTCCTTAATGGCTGTACCAATATACAGTCCCACCAACAGTGGCTCCCCTTTCTCTGCATCCTCACCAGCATCTGTTGATCTCTGTCCCTTTGAAAATGGCCAGTCTAACTGGGGTGAGATGATAACTTAATGTGGCTTTTATTTGCATATCCCAGATGCTGAGTGATGTTGAGCATATTTTTCATGTGTCTGTTGACCAGTTGTACATCTATCTTCTTTTGAGAAATGCCTGTTCAGCTCCTTTGCCAATTTTTAAATCATGGCATTTTTTTTAACTGTTAAATTTTTTGAGTTCCTTGTATATTCTGGATATTAATAATTTGATGAATGCTTAGCTGGCAAATGTTTACTCCCATTGTGTAGGTTGTCTTTCCACTGTGTTAATTGTTTTGTTTGCTGTGCAGAAGCTTTTTAGTTTGATGCACTTGCAATAGTTTATTTTTCCTTTTCTTGCCTATGATTTTGGGGTCCTGTTCATAAAGGCTTTGCCCAGTACTACTTTCTGAAGTGTTTCCTGTATGTTTTCTTTTAGGAATTTTATAGTCTCAGAATGTATATTTATGTCTTTAATCTCTTTTGTGTTGACTTTGGAATATGATGAGAGGTACGGGTCTAGTTTCATTGTAAAGCATGTAGTTTAGACTCTCATTACTGTATTTAAAAAGAAAAAAACAAATTCTGCTTGAAATAGCTACAGTGACTACATTTTTGGTGAATAAATCCCCCAAAATGTCATAACTCAAACTCATCAGATGTTATGATCTCTGTTCTTCATAAAACTGGGAAAGACACTGTCATGTCTGTGCTGGGCTGAGGAGAAAGAAGGAGGGTTAGGGTTCAGAGGAGCCTCTGGCCATTTCTATCAAAACCTTCCAGTGACCTTAAGAGCTTGGCTGCATCTGAGAAACACTCTCATCAGATGGAGGCACCAGGAGGAGCAGCTGGGGCAGCNGAATATGATGAGAGGTACGGGTCTAGTTTCATTGTAAAGCATGTAGTTTAGACTCTCATTATTGTATTTAAAAAGAAAAAAAACAAATTCTGCTTGAAATAGCTAGAGTGTCTACATTTTTGGTGAATAAATCCCCCAAAATGTCATAACTCAAACTCATCAGATGTTATGATCTCTGTTCTTCATAAAACTGGGAAAGACACTGTCATGTCTGTGCTGCTGGGGCTGAGGAGAAAGAAAGAGGGTTAGGGTTCAGAGGAGCCTCCCTGGCCATTTCTATCAAAACCTTCCAGTGACCTTCAGAGCCTGGCTGCATCTGAGAAACACTCTCATCAGATGGAGGCACCAGGAGGAGCAGCTGGGGCAGCCCAGCCTCACACTTCTGCTTCCCTGGGGGGTTTATGTTCGGGTTTGTATCACTGTGGGAGGGTTACTCTTATACTGTTGACAGTAATAGGTTCCAAAATCATCAGACTCCAGGCTGCTGATGGTAAGAGTAAAATCTGTCCCAGATCCACTGCCACTGAACCTCGAGGGGACCCCACTTTCCAAACTGGATGCACCATAGATCAGGAGCTTAGGAGCCTTCCCTGGTTTCTGCTGATACCAGGCTAACCACTTGCTAATACCCTGACTGGCCTGGCAAGTGATGGTGACTGTGTCTCCTAGAGATGTAGACAAGGAGGATGGAGACTGGGTCATCTGGATGTCACATCTGGCACCTGAGGATGAAGAACATAAAGACAAATTACTACATGGTTAATCATGTTATAAGAGGACTTCCGTGAACAACTTGGCAGCACTGACCACAGTCGCAGAGTAAATTTCTAGTGTTGTCCCTCCTTACCTGGGAGCCAGAGCAGCAGGAGCCCAAGGAGCTGAGCGGGGGCCCTCATGTCCATGCTGTGTCCTGACTGGGACTGAGTCCTGCGCAGAGTGTGAACAGCCTATGAATAAGTCTTCAGGGCAGTGGGTTGTGCTCTGGGAACATGCAAATGACAGGGGCATAGACTGGGCTGGGCACAGCTGCAATGCTGACTCCTCTCAGTAATTCAGCACAGGGGCAGTGTCCCCAGGTGTTCCACATCACACCAGGGAGCACAGATTTGTCTGCCAAGAACACATTTCTTTCTTGAAACCACAGGAAAGGGTCAGTCTGCTGTCCTGTTAGCAGTGTTCTACTGCTCTCTGGGGTTCATAACCCAGTTCTCTTATTATCTCTCTATCTAAGACAATGTGTCTCAGATAAAACACACCCTCAGAAAAGAAAAGATAATCTTAAGGCTCCCTGCCTTCGGGACCTCTGCATATTACTGAGAGCTGAAATGCTTTCTCATTGCTCTGATTCCCTGATAATCTTGGTGTGGTAAGTTATCATTTCTACCATTCCGAGATGTGGTGAGTAGAAAAGGAATTTTTTAAAAGTGCTTATGATTTTTCATAAAATGCCCAGCTATTGGGTGTCTGCCTTTGCTAAACTAAACAACTTGGTATGAGTTTTTCTTGGTGCAAAACAATTTGTATCTGTCCATAGTTTTTTTCATAATATGCATTCTCCATGAACTTTCCGAGGACCCCTAGCAATCTTCACATTTTTATCCATTAAGGAAAATACGAACCCATGAGTTAAAGTGGCTATTTAATGAGGAATTAGTACCTGAATTATCAAGGAACTTTTCAACAAATTTTTATTAATTTCAAATGCAAGAGAGAAATCTGACAGACACAACCTTAATTGAGAAACTGAACTGAGCATATCAGTAACGGGCCTGACTGACATTATGGAATAACTAATGGGAGGCCATGAGCAGAACACAGCATCACTTCTGGACGTTCCTGCCAAAGATGTGTCACCTGAATCTCACCAAGAGGAAAGCAAACAAATCCAGCATGAGTGACATTCAACCAAATAACTGGTGTGCAATCATCAAAAGTAATAAGATCATGAAATTTAGGGAAATACTAAAAAACTCTTCCAGACTGAAAGAAACTAAAGAGACAGGGAAGCATGTTTCTGGGCTGGATGAGTTTGTTTCTGTGTGCTAAATGTATTCTAAAAGATTTTGGAATGGCTTTATCCTCTGTGTGCTAAATGTATTTTAAAACATTTTGGAATGGCTTTATCTGTCATTAAGGTTATTAAAGGACCAATTAATCAATTGCAGAAACACAAAATGTCACACATGTCCTCAAAGTAACATGCAATCCGTTCAGTTCACTGGGTATTCAAGATACCTGAGGCTCTGGACAAAACCATGTCTGTGAATGACACACCCTTTGAGGAACCGTGGTACTTTTTGTCTTCGGGTATTTTAAAGCTTTTGTTTACGCATACATATTTAGAATTTCCATTTCCTTTTAGTGAATTGACTATTTTATTGGTTATTTAATATCACTCTCTATCCCCCATAACTTGCTCCTCTGAAGTTGTAGAGTATAGTTTTCTTTAAGTCGATAACTTGTGAGTTCTGCTGAGCTTCTTATAGCTCAAAATTTATTTCCCTGACCAAATTTGTGAATTTTCTCCCATTATTTATTCAAACATTTCTGGGGGAATTCAATTACATTAATTTATTGCTTCTTAATATTTTCCAACATGATTCTAAGTGCCTTTTTTGGGTTTTTTTTTTTTTGGTGTGTGTGTGTGTGTGTGTGTGGGTGTGGGTGTGTGGGTGTGTGTGTGGTTTTCCAATCCTTTATCTCTATGGTTCAGATTGGTTGGTTTCTATTTATTTTTAAAGTTCAGTCACGTGGTTTCTATTTATTTTTAAGTTCAATCACACTTTTCTATGTCACATCCATCCTGTTTGGGGGTTCACCCACTTGAATTTTTTTATGTCAGATATTATGGTTTTCAGTTCTAAAATTTCACTGTGTTGTTTTAAATTGTTAATACTTTAGAACACAACATGTGAAAGAATAAAAAAAAATATTGCGTCTAT
>NW_007738059.1:28922-35134 GCF_000696425.1 Galeopterus variegatus
ACAACATGTGAAAGAATAAAAAAAAATATTGCGTCTATTTAAACTATTCAAAGGGACTATTCACACTGTGCGTCTGTGCTCTTCCTCTAGGGACTGGACTCCAGCCTGTGGCTCTCGCTGGGCGCTTGTTCCTGCAGCACATTCATGCTCCCTCTGCTGGCTGATGTGCGCCCTCTAGTGGCACTTTGTAACAGCAAATCCAGTCCTTCACGTTTGGAGGGAGTTACTTAGTCCATTAAGAACACAAAAGCTATTTATTCCTGTCCCCCAAAACTGAACTATCAAAAAGCATTAACATAATGCTGACGAAATTTTAAATAAGGAGTATCATATATTCTGCTGGGAACTGAGGTCTTACTGTTTACTTCAAAAGTATCTATTTGTGACCTCATGGGAAATCCTTACACTACATTCTTTAAAGCCTTTGTCAGAAAATTTCTACATCTAAATAATCTCATAGTTGGAACTTGTTAATTTTCTGTTTTCCTGAGAATTAGTCACATTTTCCTAGTATTTTACATGTCAAATTATTTCGAATTGTATCTTGAACATGGTAAACATCCTGAATCCCATTGTAATCCTCTGGAGAATTTTTTTTTTTTTTTGTTATTATTGTGGTTTGTTTGAGTTTCAGATGGTATGTTCTGTCATTCCTTTAACAAACAACGGCTCCAGTACAAGTTGGCTTTTCAAAGATTTGCCATGATGTTTCTGTTTGGCTCTGTGATGTGCATGAACCACTCGAATGTTAACTTGAGACTTGCACTTTGGTTTATACAGTATCCTATTGACTAAAGTCTATATTCTTTTGAGGGGGTGGGAAGTGTTTTCTGCTCAAGATGAGATTAATCATTACCTTGACATTCAGTTTGTAAATAGTTCATTCACAGGACTAAAGTATCTCCACTTTCAATAATCACATTACCCCACCACAAATTGTCTATTAAAAGTCTTATTTTTAATTTTCTCTCTGAGTTTTATTTTCCTGTACAGCCACACATTTCTGCATAAGTACAGCCTCTCTCTAGCAAAAGGAAAACAAGGGGAAAAAAAGGAAAACCTAATGAGAATTTCTTTACACTCATCAGACCACAGGGCACCTCATACTGCTTTATCTGGCCAGCAAGATTTTTATCAGCCACTGCTGTACCAGTGAAAATCTATGACCAGAGAGAAAGAATAAAGAAAACAGTGACCTACCCCCCTACTCCTGCATTCACAGTTATCCCTTTCCCCAGTCTTTTCTCCAAAAGAAAGGATTACTTTTGATGTGTGTGTGTGTGTGTGTGTATTTTTCATACCCATTGAACTCTTGCTTAATTTGGGTTTTCCACAGGTCACGTATGAGAGATAAACATGCCACACAGTCTTTTAACACTGTTCCTGCCTTTGGAATCAAGAGATTCACATTTTGCAAGTTTTTATGTATTCCAAGAGTATTTCAGGCTCTTTATGAAATACACAGTCAAGCATCCTTCTGCAAGTATGCTGTGTAAAAACACATAGTTTTACAACTCTTGTTGACATAGTGTTACAACTCTCTGTTCTGGTTTTTTAGACATCTCTTATTGTATATAAATATTCTTCAAAAACTGTTTTGCTTCATTCATTTTTTTTATTCACAACACATCTTTCTGAAAATGTTAACATTATATTCTCACATTCAAATTAGATTTGGTATTGTGGCATTTCTTTTGATGATAATCTATGCCTTCTGAAAACAAGGTGGCAGGTGTTCATTCTGCTAGTGGAGATGAAATAGCTCAGATTCACCAACACCCACACCAGTGGGTGTTTCTCTCAGACTTGAGCTTGGTGATGGGAGCCTCAGTGATTTTTCTAGTCACCTGAAATCTCAGCATCCTCTTCCTTGTTTGATACTTTCTTCGTGGAGGACATAGCTTATTTTGTGGATTAAATAAATTGCGAATTCATTATACATAAACAGGTCAGTGAGCAAGCCTTGAGCAGCATGATAAGATGTGGGAGAAAATAAATAATTAGTGATGGTACCGAGTGGGGTACAGCTGGCTTGCCTCTGAGATGCACCACAGTGTCTCCTGTAAAAGCACAGACACAGTTCTCCATTGGGCATCAGACACGGCTCAGCTGTCCCTGTCACTGTGGCACACAGACACTGCTCTCCCTACTTGGTGCTTTGCTCCTTTACCTTTGGACTTTTCTGGTCACTAAGCAGTGACCTAGGGACAGTAGTATGGCTGATTTGTCTTTCTCAGCTTTCTTCAGTGTGGGTTGTTTACCTGTTCATTAAACAAGCTGGATCAGGAGATGCAATCAGCCATAAGCTTTACTATTCTCCCTTATGTGACTAGGTTTTCCTCTGGGGCCAGTTTCTCTTGTCCCTTGCGTGACATCTCTGACAAGTCTCATGCCTTTTCCAGAACCCTTAAATAATACTGTTCTATGGGCATTTCTTGTCACAGGGGAGTCTTCCTGGAGTGCATGTCAATGCTAGTCCTCTGAAGAAGCACTTACTGTCCAGTGTGTCCCCTCCCCCAGCTGGGCTCACCCTGGGCTGTTGTCTGAGATAGTGGTGGGTCAGGTGGACATCAGCTCTCTTTCCTTGTCTATATCCAGCTTCTTCCAGCTCCTCCATGTGTGAGGAGAGCAGCCACCCCTCCCCAGTGCTGGGAGTCGCTGCCTCTTCCAAAGAACCCACCTCTCATCACTCCACCCTCCCCCTGCAGAGCAGCGCATCAGCCCAGGCTCGGCTTTAGTTTCCTTAGACAGAACCCCCCATGTGCACCCCCAAACTTCTGGAGACATATATCACACTCTTCAGGAGGTCCCAGAGGGGAAAGATACGATTGAACATACTCATAGCTCCTTAAAAAATAATTTCTTTATTTCTAGCCACTGACCACCACAGTGGTAGTTTTGGGTTTTTGGAGGGGAGGTGTGTGTGTGTGTGTGTGTGTGTGTGTGTGTGTGTGTGTGTGTGTGGTAATGTGAAAGGGTGACAGTAAAAAATAGCTTTCAAAAAACATGGGGAATTGGGAGCATCTACTGCATGGGAGCCTCCCCAGAATAAGGCTGAGAGAGTCTCATTTTGCTCTCTTGTCCCAGGAGCAAGTGGGAGAAATGCACTCAATCTGGAGGGTTTATAGAAGGACTCCTATTTGTCAGCCTCACTCTCAGGACCATGAAGAAGGAAAGTCTTGGGACCAGGAAATAGGTTTCTGAGTGGAGACAATCCTAGAGGTGAGGTTATTTTGTCACCTTTGTGCATAGGAGGTGATTGATCCTGCTCCTCTGGAGCCCCTGGAGCTTTAGTTTCCTTAGACAGAACCCCCCATGTGCACCCCCAAACTTCTGGAGACACATATCACACTCTTCAGGAGGTCCCAGAGGGGAAAGATACAATTGAACATACTCATAGCTCCTTAAAAAATAATTTCTTTATTTCTAGCCACTGACCACCACAGTGGTAGTTTTGGGTTTTTGGAGGGGAGGGTTGTGTGTGTGTGTGTGTGTGTGTGGTAATGTGAAAGGGTGACAGTAAAAAATAGCTTTCAAAAAACATGGGGAATTGGGAGCATCTACTGCATGGGAGCCTCCCCAGAATAAGGCTGAGAGAGTCTCATTTTGCTCTCTTGTCCCAGGAGCAAGTGGGAGAAATGCACTCAATCTGGAGGGTTTATAGAAGGACTCCTATTTGTCAGCCTCACTCTCAGGACCATGAAGAAGGAAAGTCTTGGGACCAGGAAATAGGTTTCTAATTGGAGACAATCCTAGAGGTGAGGTTATTTTGTCACCTTTGTGCATAGGAGGTGATTGATCCTGCTCCTCCGGAGCCCCTGGCTGTCTCCTCACCAGCTCCATTTCTCCTTTAGCTCCATCCACCAAGGATTCAGCATCTTCCTCCAGCAAGTCTTCTCTGAGTCTTGTCTTCAGCTGCAAGTGGCATCTGCCTTCTGAGTTCCCTCTGCCTTTCAGCTCCTGGTTTTGCTACAACCTGATAATTAACTTCCTACATTTGAAGACACAATTTCTATGTGAGAGTATCTGATTATCAGGTAATCTCCATTATTGTTGTTTGACATATTTTCATACATGTCATTATCAAAGTCACTGTTAAGTGTTTAGTTTGGTTGGTCTTGAATCAGGTGACACCTTTTTCCCATGAAATATTTCAATTTTTTTATGTGATTCTTAACTTCAGTCCTTGTTTCTGTTCTATTTTTATAAAGGTTCCACCTAAAAGATTAGGTAAAATAAACCCTCTGGAAGTGTTATGTCAGTTTTTCTGGTTCATGGACTTTTCTGCTACCCTATCAAATACACCTAGCCCCATCCTGTCAATCACTCTCCAGCACATGCCCTGTGTTATTATTATATGTGATCAGAACTGAAAGTTAATTCATTGCAGGATCAAAGAGTCAGGGTCAGGTTAACATGGTAGTAATAAATTAGTTATATTTATAATATTGGTTAATATTAGTAAAATTTGATAAGGTAAATAAAACTTATACCAATTGAGATGACAATTGGTCCCAAAGTCAAGCAAATTAGCTACATTAGGGGACAAATTAAAAGCACCTGGACTTAGTCATCAAAAGATGAAAAATGCTTGCTATTTAACTAGTTCTTATTTGGGGGATATTATTGGGAACCACTGGGGAAAGTGTTTATAGAAAATAAAAGAAAAGCTAACAAGAGAGAAAGAATTTGGGTGGTGGATAAAGGATTGATACTAGTCTTGTATGCTTGAGAGTTCTGGGTTTGCACAGGTTTGTCCTTTCTCCCACACACATGGTCATGGTGCTTGTCAACAACAAACTAACCTCAGTTCAACCTATTTTATCCCAGTTTCCTTAAGATAGCACTGAAGGAAGTCAGCAGAGTAGTTCCTGGTCTTCCAAGTTCCTGATTCCATAAATAGGTATTGAAGTCACCAAGGGAGAAGGGAGGTGCAAGGAGAGGTGACTCACACACTGCACCTGCAGCCCTCAGGTGGAGCTGTGGCTCCCAAGGTGTTCCCATTGGCAGTGAGCACTGAGGAAAGTTTTCTATTATTTTCAATTAATTTCAAAATGCCAGAAAATTTCAAAAATAATTCAGATGTTCTTATGCCTTCACCCAGCTGCCCAACTGCAAACATTGCTTTCTCATTCTTTTTCTGTACATAAATGCACATTTTTTCCTGATGCTTCTGAGAGTAAACTACAGACATGCAAATTGCAAATAATTTAGTGCATTTCTTAATGAAAATGGTATTCTCTTACATTACCATAGTTCAATTACCCAAACTCGAACTTTACTGCCTAATGCAAGGGATGGTAACAGGATGGTTGGTATGTTCTTTATCTTTTTTTATTATTATTACATGTTGTTGCAAGTTCTTAAATTTCCCTGCTCTGATTTTTACACCCTTCTATTCCCAGACTCCAAAGCCTGCCCCTCCTCTCTTTTTTATGCTTGAATTGCCTGGAAGTGTTGCCTTTTCATGTTGCTTCCTTGAGTCCTGGGCACATGATGAAGCCTGTCCCTTTATCCACTGCTCTGACAGACCAAAACTCTTCATTTTTGTCAGTCAAAAGTAGATTTTCTTTTTATAAGCCTGATTTAAGACCAATCTTATTTTCTGTCTCTGGTTAGTTTTTCCAGACATCCTTAGATTTCTGCAAAGACTCATGGTTCTAGTGCTGAAATAAGGTGTTATTTTTCTGCTTAAATCTAGTTTAAAGTTATCAGGGTTATTTGTGTTGTAGGGCCTATGACTTCCCAGGTGGATACATTTATATTCATTTGTTATCTTTTTTTTTTTTTTTTTTTTTTGGTTTTTTTTTCTGGCAGCATCAGAGGGCAGCTATTACTTGTTTTTTTCTGGTGCCCAGCCTCTGCCCACATAAACTCATTTACTTATTCCCACTATACATGGTTTTAGACATTGATGATTAGACAAAATATTGTTCTCATGTGGTTTCATTCTGGTATTCTAGTGGGAGGAGTCAGAAAAATCAAACATTAAACAAGACAGATACAACCCCATCAGTGATATGTGCTATGAAGGGAATTTGACCAAGCAATGCCAACTACAGATGGGAGAGAGCAAGGACAGGAGCTCCATGGAGCAGGTAGTCAGAAGACCTCCCTAAAAGGTGTTCTTGGGCCATTCCCTGATGATGAGAACAAAAAGGCACACCTGGGACTGAGGTATGAGTGCACCCTGCAGAGCAAGTGTGCAGGAC
>NW_007738059.1:35748-36760 GCF_000696425.1 Galeopterus variegatus
TACATAAAGGTAATACTTACACAACATTGTGAATGTATTTAATGCTACTGATGATAAAATTGTGAATGTTTAAAAGTTTAAATATTATGCTACATACAGTATACCACAATAAACATAATATTCAGTTTCACCAAATAAATGTAAAATATGAAAATAAACAGAAGAATGTATTCCATATGGGGAGGGAAACAGAAGATAGAAAATGCCTATGAAAGAGAACAGATGTGAAACTTAATAGATAAATACTTGAAAGTAATCATCAAAATATGTCTAAAGAACTAACCAAAACAAAGCTTGAAGAAGTAATGGAAGGTATGAAGACCATGCCTCATGAAACAGATAATGTCAGTATATGAGACAGAATCAAAGGCAAATTCTGGAGTCAAAAAGTACAAACTAAAACAAAAATGTATTAGAACAATCAACCGCAGATTTAAAGTTGCTGGGAAAAGAATCAATAAACTTGAAGATAGATTGTTAAAGATTATGCAATTTAATAAACAGAGAGTTGAGAGAATAAAGAAAAATGAGCAAACACTCAGAGAAACGTGGGACATGATACTGAATAAACTAAGTATAATGGGAGTCCAAAAAGAAGACGAGAGAGTGAAAGAATAAGAAAAGGATATTTGATGAAACAGCGGTTAAAAACGTCCCTATTTTCTGAAAAAGAAAATAGCATTATTTACATACCCAAGAATTTCAATGATCTGCAAGTAGAGTAAATGAAGAGTTCCGCACCCAGACCCAAGAGACCTCTAGTGTATTAACAGCAGAATTTCACTCAGAAACAAGGTAGCTCAGAAGGGACTGGGGTGACATATTCTAAGTGATGCCAGAATAAAAAGCATATATAAAACTATCGAGCAAGAATTATTCCAGGAACACTTATAATCAGGGCATTTAAAAACAATGTGAAATAAGTAATGTCAGGAACAATTCAATGCTAGCAAAACTGTCCCGCAACAAATACTAAAAAAAAAAAAAAAAAAAAAAAAAAATAAAAAAAAAA
>NW_007738059.1:37760-41330 GCF_000696425.1 Galeopterus variegatus
AATCACATTATTATATTTCAGGGTGTGTAACATATAGATACAATATGTATAACAACAATAATAAAAACAAAATGAAAGAACAGGGATATAGGACTATAAGAAAATAATGAATCTATCTCACTGAAATTGTTGGTGTAAATCTTAGTTTTATCCTGATTTATTAAGACTGATATGGAAAGCTGTATAGGAAACACTAAGAAAAATAACTTTTAAATATAGTATGAAAGAAATAAGTAGATTTATCATAGGGAAGAAATTAAACTAAATACATTGAAGCTTTAGAAAACCAAAGGAAAATTGAAGAGACTAAAAGGAGTTTGAGAAGGAAAAGACCAATTTCTTTCAGAGGAGAAGAGTTAATTTCATAGATGACTTTTAACAGTAATTAGCAAATGGTAAATGTCAATTTCAAATAGGCTACCACAAATATAATTTTACACTCAAAAAATCATTTCCAAGAATTATGTAATTATATTTTCAGGTTTAAGATAAAAACAAAAACAAACAAATAAAGGGTGATTTAAGAGTAGATCTCTATCTAGAAAATCTTTCAAATGTGTACTTTAGGTCGAAGGATATTTGTAAGTGTTTGGAATGCTAAGTTTTCTTGAATTTTTAAGAACACAGCTGTCTCTACACTCTTTTCTCCCTCATGCTGGCTACAGAATGAATGCAGCAGGGGCAGTGATTTAGTTGGGGGAAGGAAAGCTGTCTTAGGGTTGGTAGTGCCACCTGCCAACTGGAGTGACCTAACAGAGCACAGTCACTTACATGACCAAGGACACCTGCCCACCTCTGGACTGTTATGCCAGAGACAGAGAAGTTTTGTTATATTTAATCCACCATATTTTGCAGTTACTCTGTAACTGCCAATTTGACTGTCCTCTGATTCCCCGTGGTATCCCTCTTAGCTTTCAGAATCACTGATTTTTCACCATTTTGTTTGGACAGTGTAGGCCTTTGGGATATCAACATTTTGTAGGTTTTCTTGTTTTAAATATACAATGTTCATAACCACCTTGAGTAGGTTTTGAAAGCAGAAACTCAAGGTCACTAGGTGCTGTCAGTCACAGGAGACCTAACGATGACTGTGGCAATGCTTAACTCCTGCTCCTCCTACTTCCAATTTGTTTTCTCCCAGTGTCTTCTGTGATACCACATAAGCTCAATCGTGCATTTGTGTGCATTTTTAAACAATATATAAAGTGTCTTATGTTTCACAAATTGTGGGCTCAAGTTTGCCTGAATTCTATATAAATATTTAAATACAACCGCAAAACCTAACTAATGACAAATTTGAATTTTATCTGCACTTATCAGGGCTTATATTATTCTGAGGTAGAAAATTATCTCAGATGTACTTTATATCAGTAACCAGAAGCAGGATTTAGTGTTGTTCAGTTTCAATCTTTCTATTATGTCCATCATACTGTGTTATGATATGTAACTGATGTGACCCATTATTAGGTCAGATATATCTTTGAACACTATTTTAAATGAGATCAATAGAAAACATACATCTTCTACACATTTATGACTATAATATGATTCAGATTTATTTTCAGGTAAAGTCATCATTATGTGAAAATAACACATTTCTATATTGTTTCAAAATTTTCTTATGACAACATAGTACCAAATTTGTCATCTCTAAAGTAGAACCTGGGTTAAATACTTTAAAAACATTTAGAATTTAGTAGACAAATCAAATTCTCATATACTTCTGCATTTTTCCTGTTGTGCATTTTGTAAACTTTGCATTCTCCATTTCTGAGTTATGCTGTCTATTTTTGAAGCCCTCTTTTGGAATTGTAAGAACTCCTGTTCGACGTAGTGAAAGGCAGTTGAGGGAAATCACAGTCTCTTGGCATTAGAATCTTATATCTGCTCTGAATTTACAAAGTCTATTCAAATATTAAAAAATCAAACATTTTTAATATTTATACTCAGCCATTCTCTACCTGAAGATACTATATGTAGAATGTTTTCTTGAACATGATTATGGAACAGGTAGTTTATTGTAAGTGGTAAAGAAGAAGTAGGAAGGTGGAAAATGAGAAAGCACTAATTTTTCAATATCACCAAGTACTATCTTGTGAAAAATATACCTCAAACTGGTAATTTCCAACATTTCTTTAACTTTTGTGGAATCATCTGCATCAAGTGTCTGGTTGTTATGCCTACTATGTTTTCTTGACAAATGTAGGCAAGACAGAGAGGATTAGGATGAACTTTCATTCAACTCTCTCTTTCATCATAATGGGTTGTTCACATGACACTGGGACCGGCTAAAGTGTCCCTACTTCTTATGCCATTGCAAGGCTGTTACAGCTGATGAGGTCTTAACATGTAGTACCTGAGGTGTAGCTGAGGCTCTCATGGTCCAGAGCCCTGAGCCGAAAACTTCTCCCATAAGATCTGCAACATCTTCCTCTTACACAGGCAAACAACATGTGTGAGCATCTGGGCCATGTCAGTATGGAGGTCTGTGTTCAGGGCTGCATCACTGTGGGAGGAAGTTGTATAGCTTGCTAGCAGTAATAAACTTCAACATCCTCTGCCTCAACCCTGCTGATCTTCAGTGTGAAATCTGAACCTGATCCTCAACCACTGAACCTGTCTGGAACCTCCAAATCCCTACTGGAAAACCCATAGATCAGGAGTCTGGCCTGGCTTCTGCAAGAACCCATTCAAATAGGTCTTTCCATTACTGTGTCAAAGGCTCTGACTGGCTCTGCAGGAGGTGGAAGCCTGCTCTCCAGGGATGATGGGCAGAGCGAGTGGAGTCTGGGCCATCACAACATCCCCATTGGATCCTAAAATAATGAAGGAGAAATGCAAGCTTCTGTACAAACTTTAAAGGCAATATATATGGTTTCTCTTTTGTATTTATTTCAGAGGAATCTTTTTTCTTAAACTTTGAATAAGACCGTAGAAATTAGACATGCTAAAATTAGCCAATATTTGCAAGACACAAGAGGATTTTTACTTTTTCAAGATCTTCATGACAGCACTAGTCATTATTTCCTTTAAGTGAAGTCGAATTTTCACATAGCAAAATGTCAAATTTCCTTCCCTGGGGCACAAAGCATATGCCTCTAACACTTGTTCAGAACACACATGGGAAGCAGTGGGCCCCAGAGCTCACCCTCCCACTCCATTCACCTCCTCATCTCACTTCTGCACTAACCAGGGATCCAGAGCATCAGCAGCCCCAGGAGCTGAGCAGGGAACCTCATTTTG
Source organism: Galeopterus variegatus (assembly GCF_000696425.1). Lineage (NCBI taxonomy): Eukaryota > Metazoa > Chordata > Mammalia > Dermoptera > Cynocephalidae > Galeopterus > Galeopterus variegatus. Next base: position 41,004 of record NW_007738059.1, read on the forward strand.
AGAAGATGAACTGAAGAGTCATGATAAGTCATTGTCAGAGCTGAGCTTTTATCTCAGATTTGCAGGGGAAGGTCCTCCCTAGGGTACAGCATGCAAATCTCCTGGTGGGTGCAGTGATGTGGAGAGAGCTGAAGGGAGGGTGTAAAGAGCCAAGGGGCAGTTGGAGGCCTCACTTGTGAGCAAAGTGACATAAAATATCTCTTGGGTGAAACAAATGAAGATTCATTCCCACTTCCCTATAGTTGGATAAAATGATGTAATTCATAGTTTAGGGGGTTATTGGGGACACAATGTGTTTGAGCAGCCATTTTCAGATCATGTGTCTAG
>NW_007738059.1:41380-46022 GCF_000696425.1 Galeopterus variegatus
GACATAAAATATCTCTTGGGTGAAACAAATGAAGATTCATTCCCACTTCCCTATAGTTGGATAAAAGGATGTAATTCATAGTTTAGGGGGTTATTAGGGACACAATGTGTTTGAGCAGCCATTTTCAGATCATGTGTCTAGGCTTAATCTTTGAGGAGTGAATGAATGGTCACCCTGCATATTTCCCTCCCAGCTAATCTAGAGAAGAACAGAGATTCCACCCAACAAGTACTGATTGTACAGAATAGCTGTCGTAATGATGAATATGCTAACTATTCTGATTTGATCATCCCGTATTGTACACAAATTCTGATAGTCAACTCTGTACCCCACAAGGATATACAATCAATTATGTTTCAATAAAAAAAGAAAACAAACAAAAAAACAAACAAACAAACACTGATCTTCAGAGTCCCTCCAAATAAAAAGTGGTCTTGAGCCAAATCAAGAATTGTCTGGTATCTACTGCTCCCAGGATAACTGCCTAAGAAACTGCCTTCCCTGGGACCCAGTGAGTTCAGCTCCATAAGAGCGCTCTGTCAAAGGGCCTGACCAGGACAAAGAAATGTGTCTGTTGCATAGAGAACTAAGAGCCCAGTTTAAGAGGAAAGGGGAAAGATTTGTATGCCACAGGCAGGGAAGATGACATTTCTTGTGACCAATTATTTTAATCTGGTATATATCCCATCATAATGACCTTACATGCAATGGACAAATCACAGGGAGTTACAGACAGAGAAACTTACAAGGATAATTGTACAGAACTAAAACAGGAAATAATTTTTTTTTGAGTGGTATTCAGAAAAACCCTTCCCTTACAGAGTTTTTCTTGTCATGTAGAACCAGGTCTTCTCAGAGTCCCAATTTCTTATTATTTGTTCTGTGTGAGAACCCGAGTCTCTCCTCTGGCCTGTGTGTGAAACAGTCACAGCCACAAGTCCACAGTTCAAAGTAAATTCCATCTGTGAGAAGAGCAAGAGCTGGAGCTGCTGTTTTAATGTCTCAGGGTAACCTGTACCTTTGACAGATGTTTTCCTGGGCTTTCACTTAAAGATGGTCACAGCTCAGGAATGTCAGTCTACCACATCACTAGTGATTTAAATATGAAAGCAACCTCATTATAATTCAGTTATCCTTGATGCCCTTAATATTGAATGAACTAGTTTCTGAAAAATGGTGTCTATTTCAAATCACTTCAAAAGAACATTAACTGTCCAAAAGAAAAAAATATATATTCTTGAGCAATTGACAGAACAGTCTGTTGTACTGTGCAATGATGGGAAATTTAACAAAACGGCATATTTAACTCCCAAAGAACACAGTCACACAAATACAGTTCTAGGTATGATTCTATAAGAAAGCTTTGTCTTAATAGCTTCTGGGAAATCTACCAAAAACTGATTTTTTTTAATAAGGTTGGAGGAAATAATTTAATAAAAATTATACTCACCTTTAAAGTTTGAACTCCCTGATGAGAATCCAGGTTTCTGGACAAATCATGGTGAGGAGGTAGGATTAGAATAAAGGCCTCATAATTCCTTATTTTAAATTTTATTTACCCTTTTCTGTCTCCACATTTTGTAAGTTTTCTGTTTTTGACTTTTTTCTTATGATACTAACCAGTTCAGTTCTAATTCTTAGACTTGAAAACATCAGACTCCTAATTAACCATGCTATTTGAAAGAAGTCACAAACATCAGAAGCTGAATAGAAGCAAAATAAATGTGAACACAGAAAACAAACACACAAAATAAAAGAGAAAGTTCTGATACCTCTTAAAACTGGCTTTAAAGGATTATTCTGAAATGATGTTAAATTATTAATCACCTTTAACCACTATCCAATATGCAAACTTGAGTATAAGAAAATGAGTAATACTAAGAGATATGTCATGCTTTCTTTTACTGTAGGTTAATCCTTGAAAATGTTATTTTTACATAGTATTTTTTAAGACGCTTGAATTAGGGGGTATTGCTATTTCCTGAGCAAAGGAATGATAAATGTTTAAAAGTTTACCATTGTGATCGATTCTTTTATTTCATTATCTGTTGCCTTTACACATCCAGAAAATCTCAAATTCTTTCAAAAATTTGATCATAAAACGTCTTTAAAATATTGCTATACAATCTATAAGCTGACAGTAAAAATTTCTAAACAAAATTCCTCTTTCCTATATGTGAACAAATTAAGCCTAGGCTTCAGTAACAGAAGCCACCCTGGATCCGGATAATAAAAGGAAGGTTGTAAGACGAACCTCCATTTGCGTGCAAGTGGGAGCAGCACATCCCTGTGAGTCTCTAATCTCGAAGAGGTCAACCGAATTAGGAAGGACATGGACAGGTGGGTTTTATTACAATTTTGCCTCCTTTGCCTGACGCTGTTAGTTTGGGGGCCCGTAAAACAGGAAGGAAGTGTATTAATTGTGTGACTTGAGAAAAAATTCTTGGAAATGGAATTGTCTGTGTCCATTATGCTGGAGTCAGTGTCTGTAGGGTGGAGAGCATAATACTATTTGGGGGTGAGGAGAGTTTTTGAGGTGTTTAGGGGCTGACCAAAGAAAAGATATGACCACAGGGTGGCAGTGGCATGCACCACTTTGACTGGTGAGGCTTTGACAGGTTTGCACAGAGAAGTCCCTCACAGCAGGAGTCTTTCCAGAGGCCAGGGTGCCAGGGTTGCTACTCAGAAGAGGAGAAGGACAATGGAGAAGGGGCTTATGTGTCTAGGTTATGTCATATAGTAGCTTGGTGGCAGAGCTCCAAAAGCAGTATTGGAGGATTTCATAACTTGGGGCTTATGTATTGCTAGCTAACGTGGGTGAGGTTTTCCAGAAATGCAAAGCAAACACCTCTAAATGAATAGACATCTGCTTCTTAAAATATAAAATTTGATTTGGCACAGGCCATTTAGAAATAAATCTGCTGTTTAGAAATAAAAGCATAGGTTCTGGCAACACAGAGGCCATCTTTGGCTCATATCTTGTACACTGTTGCACATTCTGCAGATGTTGTTCTGAAATCTGTATTATCCAAATTGTCCAAACCTACACTTCTTTGGATGAGATTAGACAGAGGCCTGTTCCCCATCTGGACCTCAATGGAGATTCTTTATGTTAAAGGTTATTGTTGTCCTTGGGTGAGAATTGAGGTCAAGCCACCCACAGAGAGAGCTTCCCTCTGTGAAGCTCCAGGTCCTCTGGACTGCATTCCTTCTGCCCGGCACCTGTGATCGAAGCTGGCTGCCTTTTCTAACTAACTGCAGATCGTCACCCACTAGAGCATAAATTATGTATAAATATTCTGGTTCACAGGGAGCTCAGAGAATGAAGTGTGTGTGGATGTGTGTACCTTCTGCTTCTGAGGATGAATCTCACTAAACACTGGGAGAATCAGGTTTGTTTACATGTCTTCATTTGCTGAATCCTAAAGACCCTCTTCTAAATCTGCCTAATCAAACATTTTTTTCCCAAATGTTTGAATTGTTTGTCTTTCATTTTTTGAAAAAAAAAATAGTAAAAAAAAAAAAAGTAAAAAAGTCCAATAACCCTTCAACACTGAGCAATGAGACTCGTTTTAGCCTGTGATGTTGATCTTTCTGCAGAGCCCAGTTGCCCCACCACCTAACTACTCACAATGAAACAATAATTCCATTGCCTGCCTGAGCATTCTGTGTCTTATAAGTTCCCTCTCAATTATTTTTTTATTCCAATTTATTTTTTATTGAAGCATAATTGTTTATATTTGTGGGGTACACAGTTTACTATCAATAGTTGTGTACAATGTGTGATAGTCAAATCAGGATAGTTAGCTTATTCATCGTTACAATAGGTAATCATTCTTTTTGTCCATTAATCAATTCCTCATTAATTTCTCATTATTTCTCCTCCTTCCTTCCTCATTCCCCCACCCCCTTTCTGCCTCCAGTAGCCACAGTTCTGTTTTCTCCTCCTAAAAGTTCAATGTATTATGATCATTTTCTTTCCCTCTTTCCCTTTCTCCCTCTCTTTCTTTCTTTATTGTTTGTTTGTTTTTTATTGATTCAGCTCCCACTCACCCTTAAAGAAAGGGGTCTCTGTCCTAAAAGAGAAGGTCTCCACAAAACCAAAACCACTCTTGGGGCCACAAGATAGTTCAATAAAAGTAAATGAATTTAAATCATAAAAAATGTATACCCTGAAACAAAGAAAATTGTGTTAGAAATCAGTAACAGAAAGTTATCATAAAAATATACAAATATTTGAACTAAGTAACATACCATTCAATAAAATTGAGAAAAAGAAGAAACAAAAATGGAAATTGCAAACTATTTTTGAACTGAAAGAAAACATCACATATCATCCAAACTGGTGGGATGCAAGAAAGCAGTGAATTTATAGAATTGAATTTATAGCAATATACATGCATTTTAGCAAAGAGGTTTTAAAATAAATAGTCTTTGCTGCCTCCCTGACATAGTAGCAAAAGAAGAGCAAATTACACCCAAAACCAAGTGATTCTTTTCTTTAAAAATCTGGGAATGTAACAGGAACATATTTAGTTTTACAACATTTGAATCCTACACGCCTGGGGGGAAAAGCATGTTGGCTGCTTCATAACAGAAAAGTCAGTGTGGATGGGCAGCTTCTGTGAGAGAATTCTCAGAA
>NW_007738059.1:46480-47374 GCF_000696425.1 Galeopterus variegatus
GGCTGCTTCATAACAGAAAAGTCAGTGTGGATGGGCAGCTTCTGTGAGAGAATTCTCAGAATTCAGTCACGGGGAATGTCACAAAAGGATTATAAGGTAATATTATTACAGGTTGGACATATGTGAGACTGCTGTGAACTTTGATTTGCTCAAAACACAAAATCCACACAGTGCAGGCAGCTTTCCATTCTTCTGATGGTTGGTGGGAGTGACGGACACTTGACAAAGGCATGACGAAGTGCCCTAAAGGGACTCAGTGGCATCGGTGATCTCAGGATGCACTAGGATCTCCTCCCAGTGACATGAATGAGATCTGTGCAGGCACGAGGTCAGCAGGGAACTTTAGTGGCTGCTCCAGGGAGGACATGACAGCCACTCCCCGGAGGGTCCGTTGGGCATGGGACCTAAGTGTGGAGCAAGCAGGAGGCTCTGGATGTCTGTCCTGGCACTTCCCAGACCCTGTTTATGCGGAAGAGATGCCCAGGGCCTGGGACTGACGCATCTGCAGCCTCTTCCTCAAGACTCTGCAGCAATTTCCACCACAGCCCAGCCTGGATCCAACTTGCCCTCTGTGCACCACAGATGCTCCTGCTGCATTGAGAGTCTGAGTCTCCCTAGGAGGTGGGTGTTTGGACTGTTACACTGTGCAGGGTCCTAGAGAGTATCCTGCTCGCAGGAGTGTGTACGGCATCGCCAGTCTCCACACGAGTGACTGTGGGAGGAAAATCAATGGAGCTTTGCTTAGATGTGTCTCCTCACTTATGAATAAATGTAGACATGCACGTTAAAGAAATGCCATTGTCTGTATATATTACAAACCCCTTGCTATAAACTTTTTTTTTTTTTACTTTATATTTGTTCTGTCTGGTGAAGAATATAATTTTAATATTTGCC
>NW_007738060.1:0-4869 GCF_000696425.1 Galeopterus variegatus
CCCTTCCCCTTCCCAGCCTCTAGTAACCACAATTCTACTCTCTACTTCTAAAAGTTCAATTTTTCTTTTTTTAGCTCCCACAAATGAGTGAAAACGTGCAGTATTTCATGTCTTTCTGTGCCTTACTTATTTCCTTTAACATAATGTCTTCCAGGCTCAGTCATGTGGCCACAAATGACAGGATTTCATTCTTTTTCATGGCTGAGTAGTATTCCATGGTATATATACACCTCATTTTCTTTATGCTTCATCTGTGGATGGATATCTAGGCTGATTCCATATCTTGGCTGTTGCAGATAATGCTGCAATAAACATGGGAGTGCAGATATCTCTTTGGTATGCTCATTTCCTTTCTTTTGGATAAATACCAAGCAGTGGGATTGCTGGATAATATGGTAGTTCTATTTTTTCCTTTTTGAGCAATCTCCATATAGTTTTCCATAATGGCTGTACTAATTTACATTCCCACCAATGTGTAAGATTTCGCTTTTCCCTGCATCCTCACCAGCATTTTTTTTTCTTTTTGATAATTGCTACAATTTTAAGCACTCTCATTCCTCATGCTAGAGAGAAGAAAACGTAGATACCTCAGTTTACAGGTGAGAACTCTAACACCATCCATCCACCGCAAACAACATTTGATCAAATGCCCATTTTTGGACCAAAAATCCAGTTATAGGGCTGCCAAATTAGGAGTGAGGTCTTTGCTCATTTCATTGCTCACAGCAGAAAGGATAGTTGTCCTTGGAACAATCAAGAAAAGAGATTCTGGGCGAGGACTACTCATTATTGAGTACTTTTTGTGCCAGGCATTTTACAAACAATATCACATTTCATCCTTGCCACCACTGCTATTGTAGGTAACCATTATTGTCACCTTCCAAATGAGGAAGATGCATTTCAGCAAGGCCAAATAATTCATCAGGATCACACAGCTAGGAAGCAGCAGAGCAGGAAACTGAAGCAAAGTGTGGGTGACTACAAAATCACTACATAGTCATTGCTCAGCATCTGGTAAATGGGAACAGATCATAGCTCAAGTTTTACATAGAAAGTTCACTGATTGCAACCACTAAGGAGAGGACCTTTGCATGCATGAAAATTCTGAACTGAAGAGCAATTCAGTTTTTAATATTTTGGGGGTGAGATTGTATTTAGAACTAGCTTAGCTACATGTCATCAAGCAGAACTGGAAGGCAGTGCCTTAATGCACAATAGATGGTGGTTTGTGTCACATACATAAATGCATCTTTTAAGGCTATTTGCAAAGAATTTGCTCTCATAAACTCAACACTTTCTACTGTCTTATTTATTAATTCATTTGGGAAACCTTTTCTTCATAACTAGTTTAAAAGTGATCTTTATCCTAACCCCTATTCATTCAGACAAAAATGCTCAGTGAACATTTCTCTCAACACCATTCACATACACAGCCGTCCAACAAAATTTTAACTTTTCCTCCTTATATAACACATGCCATGATGTTTCTCCTAATTGCCTAAATAATTCAGGGTTTTGGTATTTTGCCGTTTGGGGCTATTTTTCGATGTGACTGTGAGGGACCCTGTAATCATCTCTATAACATCTGTTCTATGCTCCCCATGAAGTAGGTAGGGACTGACCAGACCCCCAGCTCCAGAATTCTTTGTCAGGTTGTCATGGTAATCTCATCTCTCTCAATATTCAGTCAACCCAGGACTAAACCAGGCAGCCCAGGGTTCAGAGTCAATCAAATCAGGGTGAAGCTCAAGAACCTTGTTTGATGGTCCTGGGAGGGGATTTTCCCTGTTCTCCAGGTTCAGGACTAAACCAGGCAGCCCAGGGTTCAGAGTCAATCAAATCAGGGTGAAGCTCAAGAACCCTGTTTGATGGTCCTGGGAGGGGATTTTCCCTCTTCTCCAGGTGTGAATGAGGAGGCAGGTAGCTCCATCCACGGCTGTCTGCTCTCTTGCAGTCAAGAGGGAAACTCACCTGACAATAAACCGAGAACAAAGTCCAATCCACACACAAAAGAGGGAGCTGAGAATACCTTAGAGACAGAGTCAGAACCCTGACTGAACTACACACTGAAGCTTGACATCTCAAGTATGGGCAGGGATTAATCCCCTTCATTATTTGGACCAATTTAAGCTAGCTGAGTTTTATTTTGCTTGCAAGGAAAGGAATTCTAACTGGTACACTGATTTTTCTAGAACACTTTGAGAATGTTCTAGGCAACATCCAGCACTAAATCATACAGTGTCGACTCAATACAATGGAGTTGCATTTTAAGTCAAGAGAGTTTGGAATCTAATATCATGAGGTGAGAAAATCACATATAGCAAGATGTACTATGGAAAAATTCCAAAAGATGCTATACAATAAACATAGTACAGTAATTCTTATGAACATAAATGTTTAGAACTCAACCACAGGAAGAAACACTCAACATGTTCTATTTGACTGTTTATACCCATGGACTCTTAGAGCTTAGGTTCAGGTTCAACTATCCCCCCTGCCTCGCCACATGTCCCCCCCTTCATGCCTTTGCACATGCTGTTTCCATCACAGTTCCCTTTGCACGTTTCTTCCCCTGGAGTACTCCTACCTACACTTTGAGGGCCAACTCAAATACTACCACCTGCCCCATCTTCCGACTCTCTCCTCTGGACTCTTACAGCACTTTGCACACATCTCTATTAAAGCACTTCCCTCATGGTGTAGAACTCACCTGTTCATACATCTATCTATACCATTGACTATGAGTGACTCTTGAATGGGGACTGTCTTATTCACCATTGTATCTCTTGTCTTAGCACATGGGACTGTCTCAGAGTAGGCACTCATTCCATTTGTTTAATAAATGCCCTTAATTCAGTTGAAGACATATCCTAAGTTCATCCATTTCTCTGCATCTCTGCCACCCATGATCTAATTGAAGAACTACCACCCTCTCTTACCTGAGTGACTGCAAGGCCTCCTAAATTATCTGCCTGCTTCCATTCTTACCCTGGTTCAATCTCTTCAGGGCCAGAGGTACCTTTGTAAGAATTAGAAAAAGGCACTCCTCTGAGTGGATAAGTTAGAAAAAGGTTCTCCCTAGACTGATGTAACTTAATTGGGAAACTATTGAAAAAGAGGTATTCTCTTTTTATTGGGGTTACTAAATTGAATTACTGGATTTACTGGTGGTCATTTTGCCACTGCATTGGGGGATGCATTCCTGAGATTTAAGTCAACCAGGAGCAAGAAAGATGGAAAGAGACAGATTCCTGATTGTTCTGTGAAGCACCTGGTTACAGCCATACCTGAAAGAGTTTTCTCTGGACTTTCCAGTTACCTGAGCCAATTAAGTTACCTTTGTGCTCAAGCCGATTTGAGTTGTATTGCAAACATTTATCAGCTAAGTGGTTCAGATTATATACCACTGCTAAATGCTTAAGAGCATAACATTAAAATGTGACTCAGGGAAAGTATTTTCACAAAGGCCGCAACTACAGAGGACCAGAGGCCAGACTTATAGGTACAAGTACAGGCCTAGGATCTTCAAGGCCTGTAATTCAAACTCATTTGCAGAAACTGCTTAAATCAGGACTCTACACTGTAGCTCTATGCTTTGGATTCAATACGAATGAGTCCCAAATCACAGTACATTAATTCACCTTTTATTTTCAAACTGCTTTTGCCATACACATAAGAACTGAGAGGAGGCTCTCACAAGAGGTCATAATAGACATTCCTCTGTCTCCATGTAGTTCTGCCCTTAAATCACCCCCAAAAGAGAGCTGACTAACACTTTCTTCCAAAAGGAAACTGCCTGACCTTCTGAAAAGCATCTGAATGTTCAAATGGCTTCGTATCATTTTTTTAAAGAGTGCTCAAAGGATATTGATGCAATTCTATGAAATATTGAACAGAAAGCCTTGAGGGCAAGTCAGAAAGCATCTAACATCATTAGGTATCTTGCCCGATTCTAACCAAGGTTATAACTGTGGCTAAAAAGTGAGAAACTCAGCCAATGGTGTGTCTATTTATTTACTGCTCAGGCACCTCAATCACCTCCTTCCAACTCACCCACCCTCCCCACACATGGCTGGATGACTTCAGAGGACTTGTGGTGTGGTGGATGGGCATTGGTTTCTTTTCCTGGTTCTACCACTTATTTGCCAGATGACCTGGGCCAGCCAATTTCCTCCTCTAAACAAACAAGACCCATAATAACGCACAGGCTCTTGTGGGAGATGGATGAGGTGCCCAACTCAGGGCACTGAGCACAGTGTCGGGAGCAGAGCAGATGCCACAGGCACATTTGTCTGCTTGCTTTTCACTGAATTAACTGTCTTTAGCAAAACTAGTCATTATTTTGGTATCAAATAGGGCAATTTCACCACTTCTTGTGTTCCCTGGCTGGGTAAATTATATCAACATGCAGTCAGCTCAGGCTAAAAATGAAGCACTATCTGAATCTTCTGTTTCCCTCACCCCCTGCCCACACCCAATCTATCAGCAAGGCCTGTTGGTTACACCCCAATAAATAGTTCAAATCTGGCAATCCTTCCCCCTCTCCTACCACTCTGTCCATCATCTCTCAGCGGGACCACAGCAACAGCCTCCTAACTGGTCTCCCTGCCTCTGCTCTCCTGCTAAAATCCCACCATACCTTCCAATCGGATGAATACCAATCATGTTATTGGTAATAATAAAATATTTGTTATATATCGAACACTTCCTATAAAAGGCACATGTCTAAGCACTTTGCATACATAAAATCATTTAATCTAAAACAATTCTCTAAGGTAGGTAAGCTTACATCCCCCCTTTTTACATAAGAAGGTCACACGGGTGGTGGCACAGGAGCCAGGATGAAGCACAAACTCTTTCCCTTCCTAA